>NC_079410.1:18536249-18586249 GCF_029220125.1 Pseudoliparis swirei | reverse complement strand
GCGTCTCCGTCACCCAACGGACCGCCGAGGTTGGAAAGAAGCACCAGAGAAATGCTGGGAGAATATTCAAGTGACTTCACTGACCAAAATAAACAATGGAAATCTATCGAGTGGCCAGGTTTGTAATCCAGCGGCCACAGGAGTAAACGGCTCGGGGCCGTTCAAACCGCTCGAACTTTAAGAAATGCCCAAACATGAATACAGGATTTTTATTCGTCTTTTCCGATGCCCATTATGAAAAACTAAAATGCTCAGTAAGCGGTTAATTCAAACAAGGGAAGACGGAGAGGGTCAACTAAGTTATCCGCAACATGACTGCGGTAGAGCGTCCACAGCCGGCCAGACTAACCAATCAGAACCCACTAGCCGAGCCCCCCCCCCCCCCGTTCCTACCCCACCCTGCCCCAGAAACCAGTGTTGTGATTAATTGCTCTGTAATTACTTTTAATTAGATTATTTCTGTCTCTCTCCAGCTCTTTTCACTCAAACTATTATTTTCCCCTGCGCAGCTCTTGTTTGAGGCAGAATTAGTTGAGGAGGAGGCAAAGGACAAGACAAAGAGGGGGAGCAGGAGGAGGACTGGAACAATGGAGAAAGTTAACCAAAAGGATGATATTTTGACAGCAGTGTGAGAGAGCGAGAGATGACACCGAGCACATTTAGCCCTCTGGCACGCCTCGCAGAGAAAACACGACCGCCGGGTGAGACTCATGCCTCTGCTCGCCTCGACGGATGAGTCTCACGAAGCGAGAACGGGGGAGGAGGGGGGAGTCTTCGGGGTGAAAGATGTGCGTACGTGGTGGGGGATGGGGGCGGCAGTCCCCTCCAACGGCTGGTGTTTTCATTATATTTAATCCGCAGGCAGAATGTTTCCGTCCCGCGGGCCGCCCCTCGGCCTGCACAAGCGGCTCGAGCGCGGGGAGCGTCGACCGAGTCGACCTCCCGGGCCCCGACCTCCAGCCGCCTCCCGCGGAATTCACTTCCTCGTCGCGGCCATCCAGCCAATCGGGGACGAGCGTCTGAGGCGAAGAGGCCGCGGTGACACGCGGGCAAACGGCCGTGCAAAAAGTGCCAAAAACAGATGTGGTGATGGCGTGAGGACGAATGAGTGTCTAGACGGAGTCGGGTGGAGCGAAGCCGAGCGGGAACGAGGTCACGAGGTTACGTGAATGGCCGTGGATGTAAACAATGGGCGAGAATGAGAGAGAAAGTAGTAAACTGTGTGTGTGCGTTTCCGTCCAGACGCGTGGTCCATCCAACTCCCCCCCGTCTGGAACAGACCCTTTCTTTGTCTGCGCCCTCCACTTCCTGTTTCATCTGGAACCAATTTCCCCCCTCGTGCCTCGTCCCCAGGGGGAACACTCTCCTTGGTGCGCCGCAATTACAGGGGAACGGAGCGGCTGTGTGTACGATGGAAAGGTACGGGCCGCAGAGCCGCGGGCAACGTCGACGGCAACGAGGAAACCATTCCACTTCTACATTTATTTTAAAATGTTTACAATGCATTATGAATAGGACTCAACTGACATTCTGGTTTTGGTGCACATTGGACCGCCGGGCCAAAGCAGCTGAAAAGTAATTACGATTTTGGCTTTAATGCGACGAAATACATGCAATTTTGCAGCAGGCGATCAAAATGTTGAATGTTGTTTTTTTTAAATCACATTTGCAGTCAGAGCGAGGGGGGAGGCGCCACAACCGCTTCAAGAAAAACGGGAGTGGAAAGATGGAATGACATCTAAACCAAAATTATACCCAACCATCAAATTATAGAGTCACTGTTGGACAGGCTGGAAAGAAGAAAGAAGAAAAAGAAAGAAGGAGGAGTTTGTGTCGAAGAGCAGGAGTGTAGAGGATAGCAACATCTGGAATCAATCTGCCTGCAAGAGGGAGAGAGAGGGGAAGAAAGAAAATAATGAAAATAGGGTCCGACACACAAGAGGAGGAGGAATGCGGGGAAGAAGAAGGCCAAAGCCAAGGAAAGGGGGAGAGAATATAAAGCAGTCAAACTGTTGGCGAAATGGAGACAATGAGTCATAAGTGAGGAATGCCATGTGATTTATATTTTCTTAGAGGGTGGGGGAGGGGAGTGGGGGTTGTCTGAACTTGATACCTAGTTTTCTTCTCTTTTTTCAAAGACTTGTTTACTCGCGCTGACGGACACACACACACCCTTTGCTCCACGCCGTTGCTTTGTAAGCGTGTTCCATGGCGGCGTGTAGGAGCACACAAAAGGCAGCCTCGTTGATGCCTGCGCCATACTTCCATTTTTTAAATAAATAAATGAAAAACGGCTACAGCGCTGCGCCTGTCCGGGCTGAAAGACGAGCTTTTCCTCCTGCAAGTTTCCATTAAGACAGAGTCACTCCATCTAGTTTGCGAGCGAGGAGCCTTTGAAGGAGGCGGCTGGCTGCGAGTGCTTCAGACTGGAGGGGTCAGAGAAGCACAGAAAACCAGTCACACACACGGGCATAAACATAGATATATATATATATATATATATATACTCTCTCTCTCTCTCTCTCTCTCTCTCCCCCCTCTCTCTCTCCTCTCTCCCCCCTCTCTGTCCCACTCCACGGAGGGCCAAACTTAATGGCGTCTCTCTTGTTTATTTTCGTTCCCTCTCTCCGACTCGCTATTTTTGGGAGAAGGGACGAAGTTGGGGAGCAAAGGGGCAGGAGCAGGGGGTGAAGGAAGGCAAACCGACACGAGGTCAACAGATGGCGAGAGGGGAGCGGGGTAATTAAAGGGGGGGGGGGGGGGCGGTCCCCAGCAGAACAGCCGGAGGAGGTGGACGGTACAATCATGGCACTAAATGTAATGAAAACAAATAAAAAATCCCACCTGCCGCCACCAACAAATCAGAATTGAAAAGCACGGCACGCTTTCCTGCAGAGCGCCGCGGCACACGGCGTGATGGCGCTCCAAGAGCCAGAATCAGCCTCAAACGACTTTTAACAGCCTCGCTGTGACATCACAGGATCCGAGATACAGAAAAACAATTTCATTCAACCACTCGAGTGTTCCAGGAGAGTTTTAGCATATTTGGCTCGACATCAGATACAAGGCTACAAATCACGACCGCCGGGGAAATAATTGGAGATGAACTCTGCGTGAGAGGATCAAACCGACCAATAAAAACACAGCCACGGAAGGAGAAGGAATTAGGAGAACGGGCCAACGGGTGCAGGACGGGGACCGAGTGTAATTTGTCAAAGCGAAAGGTATCGAAGCCGAAGGACGAGGATGGAAATTACGACTCCGGTGGAGAGCGGCGCTCTGCGGGGACACGGAGATGAAGACGAGGAGGAGGAGGAAGCCGGGACGAGGTGTCGTGTTTCCACTCAGACCGAGGGCTTACCTCTCGAGACTAAATGTTTTGTTTTTGGAAAAGAGACAGCTACACTTTGTGAGAAATAAGAGGAGCATTAGATACTTCTGACACTTGATGGTTTGAACATTATTTTTTCTCCCCCAATGTGACCCAAAGGACTCTCAAAATCGACCGAGAAACTGTTGAAATGTTCTGCATTCAGAATGTCGTTCGATTTTAGTCCTGCTCGACTTTCTTCAACCGAAATGTTAAAGTTTTTACACCAGACGTTTTTATTACAACTACGGAAGAAAAGAAAAAAGGCAGCTTCGTTATTTACACATCATTAGTGGAATAAAGGTCTTCCACCGTGAGTCACAATATCCGAGGGATGTCAACGCCAGTTATTAATCATCAACAAAAAATATCTGGCAGTGCGTTTCATTCGTTTCAGTTTGTCATTACGCTTTTTTCCATCTTTTAAAAAAGAAAAAAAAAAAATGAGAAGCTGCCCAATATGCTGCACAGGCTGCTTCATTGTTGTCACATCTAATGATTTCAGTTTGTCTTGGCAAAACCAGGTTTTCATTTCACGCTCGAACACAAATCGGCAGTAGTTACTCATTTTAAATGTGTCACATCAGAGGACTCCGCATAGCGCTGATCCTCCTGATGAAGGACGAGGTACAGAGGCAACGTCAGCATGAGACACGGCTGACGGTGTCTGACATTAAAGGGGGGGGGGGGGGTCACAAACTACCAAATGGATTTCAGGTGGACCCTTACAACTGAATCCTCATCATTCGTGACTCGGGTGGCAGCAGAGAATCACAGATCCTCCCCCCCCCCCCATGTGAGGCAAACTCTGAATTGACATTCCACTCCGAGTGTGGGTGGAGATTGGAGCGCATGTGACAGTTTGGGGGCAGCCGTGGGGGGGGGGGGGGGCGACACGCTGGCTATAAAGGGAGAGTTCACATGCAAGTGTCATGTTAAAGAGCTGAACGCTGTGGGCTTTAAACGAGAGACAGAGAGAGAGAGAGAGAGAGAGAGAGAGAGAGAGAGAGAGAGAGAGAGAAAGAAAAAAAATGGGGATTTTGCCTCCTTTGTCTCGAATCCGATTGTTTCCTGCGGCGGTCGCACAGGAACGCACCGGGAGAGGACCCGAACATGAACACGGGAAGAGAAGGAGGACACGCGAGTCGAGTGACTTTGTGTGGAGAATTTTCAAGCTTATCGCTAACGGTTGAAAAGTCAAGGGTGACTCCGCCGCCGTGTAACAGCTCAAAGTTCAACAGCTCAAAGTTCAACAGCAGCGAGCGCGAGACGAGGTTGAATCGTGTACGACCCCCCCCCCCCCCCCCCCGTAACAAATATTAACCCACATCAGTGTGTCTGTGAGTGTGTCTTGTCTGAATTAGTCGGGCGGCTGACTCCTGGAGGACTCTTGGACATGAAGGCAGAACGCAGGCTTATCGGGAATTATTACGCAGCAGAGGCGTTTCATCTTAATATTTTACAGTCAGCGAATAGTGACTCCAAGGGATGATTGTGTTCACTATTTTTCAACGTCTAATTCTGTAACATGTCCAAGATAATGACAAAGTGCCATCACGAAGACCAACCCGATGTCTGAGGTTGGACAGTTTGTCCGTCGGATCAAATAAAAGCGATTTACAATCGATGATATATGAATAAATAAAAAGCCACATGTTCACATGTTTAAAGCTGTATCCTGATCAAATGCATCACTTTAGAAATCAATCAATTGTATTTTTGTTGTTAAATGTCACAGACTAATTTTTATTTCTATTGTATGAGCTTAAAAATTAAAAGGAGATATTCCAAAGAAAGAGAAGTTGTACTCTCGAGAGCAGAACCCATTTTTAATTGTAGGCGCAATTTACTTGCAGCACGACGTCGAAGTCGAGACACGCGTCACATGACCGCCTCGAGCCGACTTCCAAGTTCCAGCAGCGATGCTTTGTCATCAGTGACCAACGCGACGGACTGCATTTCTCATCGGGCTCCTGGAACAACAACTAAATGAAAGTTTACGTGCAACAGAAAAACGAGTGATGAAGGCCGCTTGCGGTGAGCAGCCCCCCCCCCCCCCATGTAATAACACATCTCAGTGATCTGTCCGTTCCTATCCACCGCGTGCCCCTCCCTCTGCTCCGGCCCGTTAAAGCGATCAGTCTGGTTAATGCCCTCGTCTCGATGAGCTTTGATCTCGTTAGCGCGACACAAAGCCTCTTTACTGCCGACGATCGGACAAATCGTCTCTCCGAAAAAACGAGAGTCGGAGAGACGGGCCGAGAGTTATAGACTGTACTCTCGCTGTACCGGAGGGGCCTCGAGGGGAAGCATCCGACGACGTGGAATAGACGAGGAAAACAAGGGATGAGGGAGACGTGGTGGAAGCAGGGGGGGAGGGGTAATGGGAGGTGGACAGAGAAAGGGAGAGATAATAAAAGATGCCCCCCCCCCCCTGCATGCCATCTTTGATGGGACAGCAGATAGATGCAGAGAGAGAGAGAGGATGAGGGAGGAGAGCGAGAGGTTGGGAGGGGTTGGGCTGGCACACTGAAGGCCTGTGAACCACGAGTCAATTAGCAATCTGGAAATATGCTTGGGGGAGAAATCAGAGGGCAGCTAGAGGGGAGCGGGGGGGGGGGGGGGGCAGCAACAAAGGGAAGGATGGCCGCACTCTCGTTTATTATTAGTCCTGATTTACAGGCGGCGACCCACTAACTCTCGCCCTGATTGGGATCCTATGGTAATTTCTGGGCGAGTTCAGTTCTGGGAGCGTCCTCGCCCCGAGCTCGGGGAGACGGCCGTGACTGCGTTGGCCCTCAATGTCATTTTCTCTTTTTTATTTACCCTTTGCATTAAGTGTTGTGAAAACAATTCATCACCCAGTCAGGGCCTCTCCTCCCGCTTATCTCCAACCCCCCACAGCTGACAGTGTTGTCACTCCTGCCATCCATCACTCTCCTCTCATCCTTTATCACGAGGCCCCGAAGGATGCAATCTTTCTGTCTGCTCTCTCCCGGCTTCCATCCTTTCCTTCTTCCTACAGCTATCCACCGAGGCCGTGTCTGTTCTCCGAGGCACATTTCTCCCCTGTAACGCTCCCAAATATTGTTTCCAATCTAAACCCCACTCTGTAATCCCTCTTTAACCTCCACACCATCCACCCCTCCCCTTTTCTCTCTTCCTATGTGCATCCAGAAATCACTTTCCCTCCAGCCGCTCACCCCCCCCCCCCCCCCATGTCTCTGCTCCTCTACTTCGTCCTATTTCCAGCCTGACCCCCATAGTGCCCAGCGATCAATACAACTGATGGGCAGCGAGAATCCTCCCCATGTCACGCTGCTCATTGTCACATCATAACCCCCCCCCCCCCCCCCAATCATCAGCATCCATCCTCTTGAAAAGCTCACGCGGGACCATGTTGACATTGCAGAAGGTCAGCCACACAATTAAGAGTATTTCATCAGTTCCCTCCAGATTGAATTACCTGCATCTGCCCGCCCCCTCGACTACCGTTAGTGCCATTTCCCTGGACTACAACGCCACATGAAAATCCCACTTACGCCGTTGGGTTACAGGAACTTCAAAGTGTGTGTGCGTAGGTGTAAGAATGATAGTGTAGTGCAAGCATTCGTGAGAGGGAGAGAGATAAATAGTAATAGATCCAGGGAGAGCGAGCGAGAGACGTGCCCCCCCCCCCTCCCTGGTTTACTGTATTATGCACAGATCCGCCCGGCAGAGGCAGAAACAGCTAGAGATGCTGTCTCAGCAGCCGAGTCATGAAAGCAGGGAAGACCCGAGGTAAAGAGGGCCCCCCTTGAGCCCCCCCCCCCTCCTTCAGCCACCACCAAAAGGCTGTTCTTTGTCTTTCACTGTGGTGACCCCTCCCCCAATCCCTGTCTGCCTCTCTCCTTTAACACCTAGCGACAATCAAGGGGGGGCACAGAGCGATTAATGGCACATGGGGTGTGCATCAGGATTTGATGCCTCGACTCACTGTAAATCCCCATCATAAGTCAGATCGATTTCATGCATGCGAATAATAAAAAAAAAAAGGAGAAGAAAGGGGGAATAGTATGAGAAAGCCCTGGTTTACTTTGCGTACGCCAGGCATGATGAATAGATCTCATCTGTGCCTTGTGCTGCTGCCTGTCAGAGCAATGGAGCCTGTATCGTGTTACCTTTGTCTGGCTCGGTCATGCTCCTTTACGGAGCAGCTTCAGCACGGCAACCTCACTTTAAAAATATTCTAATTCATAAATCTCTCATTTCGGGGGGGAAAGGAATTGTATTTGCATTTGTTGCAATCATACATGATAACGTTGTAGATGATTACAAAAAAAGGGGGTGGGGGGGGCTGTCAAAACATGATCACCATTCCCTGCTGATGCTTGAGAACAAAAGAAGAAGAAGAACAAGAAGACACACGAAGCTGTGATGAGAAACTGAAGAACACATGCACACTGTGTGTGTTGACGTTGTATTCGTACCTGTCCAATGTCAACAACGACAGCCCCGGTCCCGTCTGTTCTGGGTCTCTTGCTCTCCGCCTCGGTCAGGGCAGCGGCCGGCGGAGCGTCGGGCTCCGGGTCTCCTCGCTTCATCCCACGGACAGCTGCAGCTGCCGCCAGACCCCCGTCGTCGTCCGCGAGGGCACCGGCTGTCGTATCGATGTCCCTTTCCATTATTCCCCGACTAACGGGCATCATTATGGATGCAACGTCGGTCGACATTAACATCGGACGGCAGACAGTCACCAGTCAAAAGTCAGTTGTTTTCTGTCTCTTCCCCGCTGGACTCGTCCAAGGCTCGATATTCTCGACGGATCTTGTCTTTCCCCAGGAAGCGTAGCCGGACAGTCGAGAACTGGTTTACATCAATAAAAAAAGGCAGCTGGTACTGTTTATTGTCTAACTTAGCTATTGGAGGCAGAACATTATGCCAGGGCTCTGGACAAAGCACATTAAGCACGGCTCTTTTTTTTCTCCCACTCCAACTACCACCAAAAAAAAAAAAGTAAAAACGACGCCAAACGGTGGCCTAATTTAAATAAAGATCAAACGTACCGACCAGCTAATTAGCTAGCTACCACCAGCTAGCCTGTGCTAGCATTACATTCCGCTAGCTCTCGTTATAAACGTGAGTCTCGCCGCCAGTTAGGAACCGTTGGGAAAAATTAGCTTCGCGTAACCCGACTCTCCGCGTGCGGGGGACAGGCTCTGCTCTCGCCGCGACAAAATAAATTTTTTTTTTGTCGTTGCGTGTATTAAACCCCCGTGTTGTTCCTACCAGCCTCCCCCTGTGATTCCCGGTCCCTTCTTATCACTCCGTCCGTCGCCCTCGCCGTGGTCTGCTCTGGATGAGTCTTGGCTGGCGACGAACACGATTTCCTCTGGCCTGAGTCCCGGTTGGTGTGTGTGTGTGTGTGTGTGTGTGACTCGGGAGAATGTGGAGGGGAGACGAGGAGTGCGCCGATCCACGGTCAGATTTGTCCGCGTACGACGGGAACAGAGGTAGACGTGGGCTGGTCTGAGATCTGCCTTTTCCAAGATTCTCCTTTTCCTTCTTTTTCATTAATTCCCCCCCACCCCCTACTCCTTTATCCTCGTGTATTTCAACGTGTAACCGAATTAGAATGAAGATGTGACTATTTATTTAGAATAATTAAATATATGACAGATTAAATAAATAGAATTAAGTAGGTTGTATTAAAATAAGGCTACATTTCACCACCATAGGGGTACGGTAACAATAATGTATGTTATTAAATATACAGATGAGTTATACATGCTTGTGTTAACCAAGGTCTGCAATGCAGTACCAAAACACAATTTAATAATGTATTATCATTTCATCGTGTTTGCGTTAGAGGGCAAATTATTACAAAATGTTATTTTTAATAATCTATTCAATTTATGAATTAAATCAAATGTGTAGATTTTATGCGTGTGGTTGTTTGTTTGCATGGGCACGTACATCTTTGGTTATTTATTGTTTGTATTAATACTTTTTTTTAAAGTTTTCTGGGCTGAAATAAAATAAAAAATAAAAAACGAGCATCAGGCGGCCTCCTGCAGTCTCTAGTTTCATTATTTTTGAGGGAATGAATTACAGTCCGGTGATGTTTCTTATGTTATTGCGCCACCTGGTGGGTCTTAAATGACACCGCGTCTGCAGAGAGGGGCGTGTCCAAACTCTCGTGAACAACAAACACTAATCAAATACGTCTGCTGTTGACTAGAAAGCTTTATAGTGGAAAGCTGCAATAACTGAGAGTGCATAACAAAGAGAAATACTGCGCCGTTGCTGTCACACAACACACACACACACACACACACAGACAAACACACTTATCTGATAAAACCTGCACTGAATCCTCACTTCACCTGCCTGCCTCAGAAAAGATGATTGCTATCACTTGAGACCAACCACCGAGTAAAAATGTGTGTGTGTGTGTGTGTGTGTGTGTGTGTGTGTGTGTGTGTGTGTGTGTGTGTGTGTGTGTGTGTGTGTGTGTGTGTGTGTGTGTGTGTGTGTGTGTGTGTGTGTGTGTGTGTGTGTGTGTGTGTGTGTGTGTGTGTGTGTGTGTGTGTGTGTGTGCTTCTTTCTCTCCCTCTCACTCACTCCATCAACCTCTGTCTCTCTGCTACCTTTCCCTCCGCCACCCACTGAACCCGCAATGATGGACGGCGGCGAGGTCACATCACTCCACCCAGCTGATTCCCTGACGGAGGCTGTGAGAGTCGGCATGAAGCCATCACTCTCTCTTTTACACCGCAGCAGATCACATCAAAAGATACGCCTCAGTATCTGTGGCCACTTCTGTGATGTCCTTTGGTGTGGTTTTGCACACGTCACTCAAGTGTTTCTGTTGTTCACAGCAGCAGACGTATGCAGAGGGGATGAAGAACGCGTTTCTTTCTTCACGTTCACAAACGTTTTGTTTGGAGCTCGAGCACGCCACAGAATACGACTCACAATCGTAGTCCTTCTTCACGTTCGACATGTCAAGCATCAGATTTTCGGCCTCTCAAATTGAAGAGTGACCGTATGACCTTTGGGTGTTGACGGATAAAACAAGGAAATTACAGACGCGCCTCTTGGGCTCTGAGCATGTTGTTATATAAGCGTAGACACGTTTCACTGAGGGAATAAACATCTGCAGAGTTGCAGCAATATTTTGCTGATTTAGGGTGTTTTTGACCTTACGTCTCCATCCTATCGATCTGTGCAGATCACTTCTATACTACTAGCTCGTGTAATTAACGCGTGAGTGGTTCAACAAGCCGGTTCACATTCACTGAGTTCTTCTTGGAGCTACCAACACTTTCATTCCACATCATTGAGTCAGGAGCAGGACTGTGTCATCATGTTCACTGGGCATTGGGCAACAACACAACAGAAACGCCTGCACCCACAGCAGACATGTGTACAGGAGTACTGTAAACAGCGCCGCCGCTCCTATAACGCGCACTACGCGCTGTGCGTAGGGCACCACAAAAAAGGGAACTAAAAAAATCCTCATAGTTATAATAATTATAATGCCGATATTATTTCAGTCTAGAAATATTAGGCACCTTTTAGGCATGTATATCACAAAACAGGCAGAACTGTGTGTGTGTGTGTGTGTGTGTGTGTGTGTGTGTGTGTGTGTGTGTGTGTGTGCGTGCGTGTGTGTGTGTATGTGTGTGTGGCAGCTGTCCCATTAGAAAGTGACAGATAACACTCACTTCCCGTCTCACAGGAACACATTTCACCTGTTACAGATTACGTGCTGAATCTCCCTCAGCATTTAGTGTCTTAATGCACTGGTGTCTGTCTGCCTGTCTGTCTATCTGTCTGTCTGTTTATTCTTTATTTCATTGAATCTTTAAAATATATATTGTGTATGAAGTTTTTAATCCAGGTTTATCTTAACGCTTCTCCTCTTCATGAGATAAACGCACCCTGATAAACCCTGATGTACCCTTCTCTTCCACGTGATATAAACAACTACAATGAGCTCCAGCGGTTTGACTTAATGATGGTCAATGAATTATTGTTGTAATTATTGTTTTTAAAACATCAAACATGGACCGTTCACATTGTGCAGCTCGTTACAAGGCACATTTCATCCTAGAGAAACACTCCTTACATCCCGTAGCTCTCGATTCCTTAAGTTTCGTTTCGACTCTCCTGGCCCCGCCTCCTCTGGACGCCACCGCTCCGCTGATTGGTTCCCCCCCGGGGCAGTCACACCTCGTAGCCAATGAAACGACCGAGCGAATGAAAAGGGGGCGGAGCCTGAATGCACAAGCAGCACCGAGCGGCGAAGCTAGAGACTTGGAGGTGATACTCTGCGACTGCGAGAAGAAGAAGAGGGACCGCGAGCGCCGGCAACAAATCACGGTATGTGTTTGCGGTTCACGTGAAGCTTAACTTAACGACGTACAGAGAAGCAGCGCAGTTACGACGTTTGAGTCACGCGACGTCTACATGTACAATATAACTCCGAACTCAAGAGGCTGCAGCGTGTTTGTGCGCGCATGCGCGAATATTTAAGGGGTAACCTAAACTGTTTACTACACCTCCACAGACTTCACGAGGACAACCAGCCGCTCCTCCTCTTCATCATCATGGCTCTAGATGGATGTGGCCTCTTCTGCAAATACACCCTCTTCATTTTAAACCTCTTCTTTGCGGTAAGTCTGGACCAAATGTATAAATCATGGTGATTTATTTGTTGAGTTTTTAATGTGTGATTCCTGTTATCAGGGGGTGGGGTTCGCCTTCTTGGGCATCGGCCTGTGGCTGAGGTTCAGCGATGGCACTAGAGGCATCTTCGAGATAGAGGCCCTGGACTCCAGTGACTTTGTGACAGGTCGGTACCCAGACGTGGATCATTTCTCCCAAATTAACTGCACATGGATATTGTTCGCCCCTGATGACGTGTCTGTGTTCTTCTCCTCTCAGCGGTGACCATCCTGATCGCTCTGGGCGCGGTGATGCTGGTCGTGGTGGTGTTCGGGGACTACGGGGCCTGCAATGAGAAAAGATGTGCTCTGCAAGTGGTGAGACATCTTCACACACACACACATACCAACGTTTATGGACTAGTCACCAGGTTCAGAGCTCATTTGTTGTGAGAATAAAACACCAAATCAACAAGTTTTTAAGGGTTTTACTAGTATTTGGTATTCAACAAAAGTCAATTAATAACACACACACACACATTCATAGTGAAAATAATACACTTTGTTAGGGTGGACAGTCGTCCATGTCGTTCACACTTGTGTGTAGCTCGCCATCTGACATCAAGTGGTGCTCCAAGCGATCATCTGCTGGTGACCACGTCAACTAAACCTGACCGCTGTCTGCAAGGGATATAACATCTAAGGCAGGTCGGTCACCTACACCATGACGTACGGCAATCAAACAGGAAGTGACCTTCCTTGACCCGGATGTTTATCCAACACGCTGGCCCTGGATTGGCCAAATATATTCTTTGCCTTAAACAATTTAACCAGTGGTATCCATGGTGGCTGTAGCTCAGTGGGGTAAGGGGGTCGTCCTGCAACCCCGAGGTCCCCATTAGTTGCAAGTCGAAGTGTCCATGAGCAAGTCACTGAACCCCCAGTTGCTCCCCGGGCGCATCACTGCAGCCCACTGCTCCTAGATAACTAAGAATGGGTTAAATGCAGAGAATACATTTGGTTGCCTCTGTACCTGTACTCTGTGCAATGACAATAGATTGAATCCAATTGTGTTCCGCCATCATAAAAACAAACTGCACCCTTCTGGCACACGTCCACTTGTGACTCTGAACCAGGAAATGTGTATGCAGAGGACAACAAGGTGAACTAGAATGGGCACTCGGCAGAGCGCATACCTTCGCATATCACAAGATTGGGCATTGAATTATGAACATGTTGACATTAGTTGCATGCCAATTGGACACAAATGTATCGTGCAATGGTAAAAAGAAGATTTTGACCTTTTCATGACCTTGACCGTTGACCCGATCGATCCCAAAGTCTAATCAAATGGTCCCCGGATAATAACCAATCATCCCACCAAATTTCATGCGATTCAAGAAGATGTTGACCTTTTTCATGACCTTGACCTTTGACCCGATCAATCCCAAAATCTAAGCAAATGGTCCCCGGATAATAACCAATCATCCCACCAAATTGCATGCGATTCGGTTTACAACTTTTTTTGTTACGCGAATAACACGCATACAAATAAATAAATACACGGCGATCAAAACATAACCTTCCGCATTTTCAATGCGAAGGTAACTAAGACTGTCCAGGGGGGCTTTCTTCTCTCCTCCACCTTGGAGGTTAATAAATAAATATAAATATATAGCAGTGATTAATGGACACGGTTGAGTTGAGCCGTCCCGTGGTGCTTCAGAGCAGCTCAGCAGCCTGAGAGCGTGGTGAACGCAGACAACACACCACCTGGACCAATGTGTCCAGAGTAGACAATATGGCCCTTTTCTGGAGAGTTTATTTTTATTTTTTTATGGCGTTGAGCGTTCTTCCCACTGGTTAAGACAAAGACACACACGTCCTTGTTTTAACGCTCATGTATAGGAGTGAGTTGTGATGTTTTGGTTATCTGTCTCCTATCCGCTTATTCACATGAGGTTTATCTCCTGCTCCTTCAGTTCTGCATCCTCGTGGCCATTCTGGCGGTGGCTGACGTTGCTGTCGGCGTGGTTGGTTCAAACAATGAGGATTCGGTAAGAGAGGAGGAACAGTTTAGTACTATAAACAATGTTATCACGAATGCTCTATATTTCCTGTTGTGATTTTAATCTGTATTGCTAAGATTGGCGCGCACATCGTGGAGTTCTACGCCAGCATGTACGCTCTGTATGTGAAGGGCGGAGACCCGGTCATTGGTGTCACCCTCCGGTTCATCCACAATCTGGTGAGAACCAACTCTCTGCTTCCCAAATGATATATATTCATGAACAGCTTTATTTATTGGATACATTTATATTCCCAAAATCTGCTTTTATTAATTTTGACGTGTTCTCATGCTGTATTTCACCATTTGGTTCATCCTCTCGGCATCACATTGAAGCGTTGCTCCTCTTGACCTCTTGACCTCCTCATCTCTGTAGCTTCACTGCTGTGGCGTGACCGGGTTCAAGCCGTTTGAGTTGGTTAGCGACACCTGTCCTCCAGCAGAGAGTTCCTTTGAGAAATTCAAGATGCCTGTAAGTTGGCGTTCTCGCCGCTGTGATGAACGTCCTGTTGGAGTTCTCGCGGCCGCTGTGGGACGCTAACTTCTCCTCCTCCCCCCGCCGTGTCCCCGCTGCAGGGTTGTCCTGCGATCATCCTCCGCGTCTTTGACAGTAAAGCAGAGCTGATGTTGGGCATCTTCATTGGCACTGGCGCTCTCTTGGTAAGCCGATACGATCGTTGCTGTCAGGTTCTTGTGACGGGGTGAGGCTCAGGCGCGGAGGAATCGAGAGGACTCAGCGTAGATTAACAAAAAGACGCTCTTTAATGAGGCAAAAGTTACAACAAAACAACAAGGTCCAAAAGGGGCAGGCAGAGAATCCAGGTTCAGGGCAGGCAGGGTCAAACAGGCAGAACCAGGAATACGGACAGGACGACGGGAAAAGGACACGGAACTTGAGACGACAATCCGACAGGAGACGAGGGAAAGACTGACACAATATATAGGGGGGAAACACAGGTGTACGACATCAGACAGTAACGAGACAAGAGTGGCTGAGGGCAGGTGCAGGGAATGAAACAATCAAGAGAGAGAAGACACAGAGGAGACATAGGAGACACGGAACACAGGAGAAACAGAACAAGGTGTTACAGTTGCGCGCGGCACATTTCAACATCCCGGCGCCGGTTTTATTGGCGGAATGAAAATTGTTTTACAAGATTATTTACCAAACAGGATTGTTTTTGTGTGCATGCGTACTTGCTTCACCCTCATTAGGAAGTTCACCAACATGTAGAGCGACTGGCTCAGTGGCTAGCGGGGTCGGCCTTCAATCAGAGGATCGGCGGTTCGATCCCCGGCTCCGCTAGTCCATGTCGATGTGTCCGTGGGCAAGGCACTTAACCCCGAAACTGCTCCCGTAGCCGTGCCTACGGCGTGTGACATCAGTTACTGCTGATGGGCAGGTGGAACCGTAGCTCCGCCCATCAGTGTATGAATGGGTGAATCATGTTGTGTTAAAGCTCTTTGGTCGGAAGACTAGAAAAACGCGTTCCCATTTGATGGCCAATCAGAAGCCAGGTACAGATCCTGAAGCCACGCCTTCTCCTCGATGACGTCACTGTTCAGAACCAGAGGGTTAGACTAGAGTCTAGTTATATAACACGATGAGCCTCGTTTAGACAACAGTCCGTCGGGTGAAACCATCCAGTGAAAGCGTGTTGTTCATAAAGTATATGACCATGTTCTAATCACACTAAAACCCCTTTGTCACTCAACTCCTCCCCCTGTCTGCTTTAAAAACTATATATATATATATATTTTCCCCTTCCTTTATTCATTCCTTCTCTCCATCCTCGGTGCCCAAAGCTCGTCGCTCTGGTTTGCAGCGCGATCCTCTGCAAAAGTCTGCGCAGGTCTTCTCAGTTCGTCGTCCTGACTCAGAGCACCTCCGTCACGTCTTTCCCTCCATATGCATCAGTCTATGGATCCGTCTCCTACCCCGCCCCCTGCCTTTACCCCGACCCAGTGGTCTTCACCCCTCTCTCTGTGGCCAAGGTCCCGTTGGTTCAGCCCTAGTCTGCTTGTCTTCTGGTGTCTCTCTG
This sequence comes from Pseudoliparis swirei, assembly GCF_029220125.1. NCBI lineage: Eukaryota > Metazoa > Chordata > Actinopteri > Perciformes > Liparidae > Pseudoliparis > Pseudoliparis swirei. The sequence continues at coordinate 18,570,118 of NC_079410.1, read as the reverse complement.
TGTCTTGGTTTGATACGAAGCTCTTGCATATAATCTGTTTCTACTCCATTCTCTTCTTGTCCCGTCTCTGCATGGCGCCTCCCGCTCGCCGTGAAAGAAAAATCCACCTTTTTTAAATGACACACACATACACGCAATCTTTTGGAACCGTTATTTAATTTATTTTAATCTCAAAGCACAGCTACTGTGGGCAACAGACGCTTTCAAATTCCAAGAGCAATTATTTTCCATTAAGCAGATACTTCTCAATTATGCATCACTAAGCTACATCAAACATTAATTCCTCCGCTGACGTCCGTTAGCTGGATGTTGTGTTGTTGTGTAAGCTGTGTGTCTACAGGTAAAGAATACTTCCCCAAGGTTGGATTTTATTTTTTACATTCCTCACGCTGCGCACTGACTCACTGTGGCTGGTTTAACCCTGAAGCCGGTTGCTCACTGCACCGCCCTTTTGTCCCACCCCCACCCTTCACTTCCTCCCGTGTCTGCACCACAGGTCACGGCCCTGGTCTGCACCGTCATCCTCCTGAAACAGACCAAGAGAGACCAGCAGGCGGTCACCGCGTACTACACCACCGTGTACTAACGGGAGGTTCAGCCGGTGACCCCCGCTGGACTCACCCTGCAGAATAAGTGAACAAATTTGTCTCTGAACGACAGATCACACGAGTTACATCCTAAATCAGGGGGCAAGTGACTTTTTCTTTATTTGCTCCGTCCCGATGCGCGCAGACACGGCGGCATCGGAGCTCTGCGGCGCGCGAGACGGCGAGCCGAGGAAGTGTTAACGCGACACGTAGAGACAGAAGTGACATGCTGTTGTGTAGACACGATCAACAACAGACGTTTAGTTTAATAAAAGAACAAAGACATCTTTAAGAAAGGGGACCTTAAATTACTTCTGCTGTAATTTGGCGCGATAGAGAAAATTACAGGGTGGCGGGCGGAGATTTCAGGGGGGCGGGCCACATTTTTTTACTGTCATGCGATCTACCAATACTACGCCGCGATCGCCTGGTAGATCGCGATCGACGTATTGAGCACCCCTGCTCTCGGTGTATTGTCACGACTGTTTTATACGGTGCCTTAGTTTCGCAAAAATTGCATTCCGCTATATTTCTTCCAGTTAGTGCCGTGGTTCCCAAACTGTGGTACTTTACTCCCTTGCGTTCCTGCCAAAAGCCTTTCGGACCAAATAGAAGTATATTAAGGAAAGACGGGTGACATGTGAAGTGTGTATTGCTCGTTTTATCTTCTACTGTAGTACTATTGCATTGCACTATATTACTGTTTAATAAAGATGCCATTGAGGGCGTTTCAAGATTCAAGATTCAAGATTCAATTATATACACACACACAGGGTGCACAGTGAAGTGAAAAGTGCAGCAGTGCAGGCAAGGGCATGCACACAGCAACACACACAACAAAACAACAAAAAACAACACAAAATTTGTGTGTGTGTGTGTGTGTGTGTGTGTGTGTAGGGGGCAGCAGTGGGTCTATGGGGTCCCAGAGGTCGGAGTTCAGAGTTCACAGTCCCTGAGCCTGAAAAAAGAAGTCTCAGTCTCTCTGTTCTTGCAGCGTGACTACGGAGGCGCCTGCCTGACCGCAGCAGCTGAAACAGTCTGTTGTTGTGTGTGTGTGTGTGTGCTTCTTTCTCTCCCTCTCACTCACTCCATCAACCTGTGTCTCTCTGCTACCTTTCCCTCCGCCACCCACTGATCTCGCAATGATGGACGGCGGCGAGGTCACGTCACTCCACCCAGCTGATTCCCTGACGGAGGCTGTGAGAGTCGGCATGAAGCCATCACTCTCTCTTTTACACCGCAGCAGATCACATCAAAAGATAGGCTACGCCAAACGGCTGCACCTTCTCCTCTGACCCGCAGCTTCAAACAAACAGGTCATGACGGTGTTTGTGATAAATCAACCACAACATTAGCGCTGCTGAAAACATGACGTCACAACTGGTCCGACGTTTCCTAAAAAAACAAAAACTCACGAAACCCGTGATTTCAACGCCTCGTCCAGCTGTTTACTGGCGTCATGTTTAATCGAGAGAGAGAGAGAGATACAAACAATAGGCATTTTCTTTGTGTTGTATAAATGCCATTTAAACAATTTCGAAAGTATGTTGAAAGTATGTTTTTAAATGACACGAGAATTCACAGCTTGAAAATAGCAGCTAAACTATGCTAACAATGCTAGCTCTCGGTGTCATGCTATCCTTGTGCCTCATTGTTTTTTGTGTTATCTCTCTTTGGTCTGTTTCAGTCTTACAACGATCAATCTTGTAGAAAACGGACAACACGGCTCAGCAAAAATACATTTTAATTTACAGTAAAGTAACAACACAAGTGATCCAAACTATAGTTTCTAGTCTTCATCACTTTCAATAACACATTTTCGCTGCTTCTGAATTTCCTCTTGGCTGTTGATGACGATCAATATCGCTCATGTTGAAAATGACGTCAGAGGGCAATACGGATCTGTATCAGACCGGCGAGGAGGGTGATAGTGGCTGGCATGACGACCCATTATCCAATCAGAACGCTTGTACTGTTGCTATATAATAATTAATCTTTATTCATAAAGAAAATGTAAGCGAGCGGTCTGATGCTGCCAGAGGAGACGCAGGTCGAGGACAGCATCGTCAGTGTAATGCTGCTTATGCTTCAACTCTGTCAGAATTTCTTTTTGGCAATGGGTGCCCTTTTTTTGGGTTTGAGCACCTGCCCCCCAAAATGTGTGTGCACGTGCCTGTTGGGCAACAACACAACAGAAACACCTGCACCCACAGCAGACATGTGTACAGGAGTACTGTAAAAACAAAAGAAGAACATCCTCCCTGTTTTTGCTGTCAATTAAAAAAGAAAGTTTCAACAACAATATTACCAAAGCATGAAAAGAACAATTCATCCAAATATTTGGACACTACAGTACACACTACTAAAATATGAATAGCTATATGAACATTAACAACACATTAATACCATTGATATTGTTAGGTCAGTTACTCTTATAATATACATTAATTTTGTATATAGTCTATCCAATGTGTGTGTGTGTGTGTGTGTGGCAGCTGTCCCATTAGAAAGTGACATAACACTCACTTCCCGTCTCACAGGAACACATTTCACCTGTTACAGATTACGTGCTGAACCTCCCTCAGTATTTAGTGTCTTAATGCACTGGTGTGTGCCTGTCTGTCTGTGTGTGTCTATCTGTCTGTCTGTATATCTGTCTGTCTGTTGTCAAACGTGCGCGCAATTCAATCGTCGGGAGATGGAAAGAAAAGCGACGCTGCTTGTTATTTAGTGTGGGAGAGCGGAGAGGAGGGGTAAAGTGGGGGTTAGTTCAAATCTTTACCTATCGAGGGGGGAAAGCGTGCTTTGCGGACAGAAGTGCATCAACTGCCTAAAACACGTCGGCGAGGGCACAGGTGCAGCGCTTCACTTCGCTGATGACCTGCGCCCCGGAGAGAACACGGGTCCACAGGGAGCGATGCCCGGTCTCTCGTCGGACGGCCACCCCGCCACAGCCTCTCAGCCCCAGGGCCGCTCTGATGTCCTCCGCCTCGGACGAGGGGGGAACGGGAGCGAGCGAGAGCGAGATTCGCGGGAAGGGGGAGGGAAGCGGAGATCAAAACTCCCTCTATCTGATATTGCGACGGTTCGGGCCTGATAGGTGACACGCGTGCACAGGCTACAGCGGAGGCTGCTCTGCTCGGTGCGCGAAACACTGGTTCTGTAATTAAACGTTCGTACTATCTCACTCCAACCCACTCAAGTGTACAAAGCTCGGATAGTGGTCGGTATAAGACGCTCAGACTTTAATACTAATTTATGACAAACTCCGCTGTGAGGACTCAACAGGTGCGAGTCCCTCTCTCGGTCTCTAAACCAACCACGGTTAGACTGAGAGCCGGAGGTCTCCCAGTTACTATATATCTCTCCCAGTACAAATGTCAGTGTATGAGGAATCAGTATGTGCCCAAAGGTCAGTCAGTAGGTGTAGCCGTGCGGACGTAGCTCAGACTCACCTCGAGGGCTGCACGGGCTGGTCTTGGATCGCTCTCGGCCTCTCAGGTGGATCTTCGGTGGATGTAGGGTTCGTACGGTCATGGAAAACCTGGAAAAGTCATGGAATTTTAAAATGGTCATTTCCAGGCCTGGAAAAGTCATGGAAAAAATTTAAATCTTAAAAGTTTGGGAAAACTCATGACAATTTGTTATAATCACATGTTCATTTACGCCGAGTTTGAAATAATTAATACGTTTTTTTAAAGAAAGATGCTCAAAATATAAGCCGGCGTACGCTCTCAATACGCACAATTTTCTAAAATGTTCATGTTTATACCGAGATTTCAGTTTGGTCATGGAAATTTGGTTTAAAGTCATGGAAAAGTCATGAAAATCCACTGGTCAACATGTGTAAGAACCCTGTGGATGAGAAGCGTTGAATGGAAAAAGAGTCACAGCCGAGTATAAAGTTTTAAAACGGCAAGGCAGCGAGTATTTTATTCAAGCAAAGAAGGAAAATAAAAGAAAAGAGGTTTTTACAAGATAAGACAGTCAACCGGCCGTATCACGGAGCAAAACCCTAAGAACAACCTTGAGCTCCCTCCTCTCCCGACCTATATGCTGTCCTCACACAATCGTCTCTTTCTCCGGACACTCATGATCCTTCCCCTGTCTTGTGAGGAGGAAGCAAGGGCCCCCCTACCGAGACAAATTCTCTCCTTCAGGGGGAGAAGAACAGTTCTCTTCCTGAGCTGCATGTCATCATGTTAAAATCTTGAACTTCCGTTGACCCTCCATTCAGATACCTTACCCTAAGTCAGGCTGCGGTACAATAGCCTTTCAATACATATTGAATACAAGACTTTGTGATAAGGCATGCAGGTAAGGCATTACATAGTGATACAGAGTATATTGAATACATACATTAATATTACAGTGTAGGGGACACTGTTGGGAGCACATAATTCACAAGACGAGTAGGGTGGTGTGCATGATACGTGACTGGGTCCCTTTAAGAGCTGGGAGCGTAACCAGGGCAACGGGGTAGCGTCGAGGGGTTTAAAGGGCACGAGGTGTCAGTGTCACGGGTGAAATGTTTGTGTGAGGAGATAAACGGCCACAGAGGTGTGCAGCCAAAGAAAGTGACTTTGTCCATATCGTTCATTCCCGCGCTCCTACATTGGTGACCCTGGCTCTATTGGACGGATCCAGAGACGAGCATGACGACGCACGCAGTTTCGCTTAAGCTGCCGGAGTTTTTGGAGACGCAAGCATCGGTCTGGTTTGCTCAAGCTGAAGCGCAGTTCGCACTCAGAGACATTACCGCAGACTCGACGAAATATTATTCTGTCGTGGCGGCGCTCGGCAGTTCGACAGCGGGCCGAGGGGTGAGCATCCTCGAGAACCCCCCGTTCAGCGACAAGTACGCCACGTTGAAAGAACACTTGCTGAAGGCGCTTGGACTATCGGACACCGAGCGGGCTCGCCGGCTGCTCTCACTGAACGGCCTCGGCGACAGCAAGCCGGCGGAGCTTATGGACAAGATGCTGGCTCTCCTCGGTAGACACCAGCCCGAGTTTTTATTCATGGAACTGTTTCTACAGCAGCTGCCTTTGCAGGTGCGGTCATCTTTGGCCAATTCCAGGATTACGGATTGTCGGGAGTTGGCCGAGGAGGCCGCTAAGTTTTTTCTTGCCGGACAACAACACTGCGCGGCCGTGCAGAAGCCGGCGCAAGATGTATGGCTACCAGCGGAGACAGCGGTTGTCGCGGCAGCGGAAGCAAGTCAACGACGGGGAACCGCCGGCTGGTGTTTTTACCACGCACGGTTTGGACCGAGGGCTACACGGTGCCGCTCGCCATGCAGTTACAGCAAGAAGGGAAATGCCGGCGCTCAGTAGCTGCCATGAGCGTCGGCCGAGCGGGCAGGCTGCTGTTCATCCAGGACGACATCTCCGGGCGGCGTTTTCTGTGCGATACGGGCGCGCAGATCAGCGTCATGCCGGCATCACGGGTGGACATGCTGACAGACGGACATGCCCCCCCCCCCCCCCCCTTGGAGCCGCGAACGGCAGCTCCATCCGCACATTTGGGACACGGAGCGTAGAGCTGTGTTTTAGGGGGCAGCATTTCCGCTGGGACTTTGTGACGGCTAAGATTAACATGCCCTTACTTGGTGCGGATTTCCTGTGTGCCTATGGACTGTTGGTAGACGTCAAGGGCCGCCGCCTGGTTAATGCTTTGACTTTCTTCTCTTACCCGTGCACACTCGTGGGAGCAGATGCAACCAGGCTGGCTAGCCTCTCAGCTGCGGATGGGTTTCTTCGGTTGCTGGCTGAGTTCCCGGACCTCACACTACCCACCTTCTCATCCTCCACGGTCAAACATGGGGTAGATCATTACATCTCGACCACTGGCCCACCGGTACAAGCCCGGGCCCGGCGCCTGGACCCGGCAAAGCTCATCATCGCCAAGACAGAGTTTGACAACATGGAGCGCCTGGGCATCATTCGCCGCTCCAACAGCCCGTGGGCGTCACCCCTGCACATTGCACCGAAGCCTGGAGGTGGGTGGCGTCCGTGTGGGGATTATCGCCGGCTCAACGATGCAACGATCCCGGACCGCTACCCAGTTCCGCACATCCAGGATTTTTCTGCCCATTTGTCCGGTAGCGTGGTGTTTTCTAAGGTCGACCTGGTTCGGGGTTATCATCAAGTGCCCGTTCAACATCTGGATATTCCCAAGACGGCACTGATCACACCTTTCGGCCTCTTTGAATTTTTGAGGATGCCGTTTGGCCTCAAAAATGCAGCACAGACTTTCCAGCGCCTCATGGACACTGTGCTGAGGGACCTGCCTTTTCTGTTTGTTTACCTGGACGACATCCTGGTTGCCAGTTCATCGAGGGCAGAGCATATGTCACCTGCGGATATTGTTTGCTCGGCTCAACCAACACGGGTTGATCGTCAACCCAGCTAAGTGTCAGTTTGGGTTGACCACCATTGACTTCCTTGGACATCGCATCACTAAAGACGGGGCCGTTCCCCTTCCAGCGAAGGTGGACGCGGTGGCTAACTTTCAGCGCCCGCTCACAGTGAAGGCACTGCAGGAGTTTTTAGGAATGGTAAACTTTTACCATCGATTCATCCCCCGGGCAGCACAGTTGATGCGACCCCTTTTCGAAGCCCTGAAAGGCAAGACTGTCAAACAAGCGGTTGACTGGACAGAGGAGCGGGACCAGGCATTTGGGGATACCAAGACTGCTCTGGCAAGGGCAACGATGCTGGCACATCCCGCACCCAAGGCTCCGATCGCCATCACCACTGACGCTTCAGATTTTGCAGTGGGCGCCGTGTATGAGCAGTGGGTGAAAGGGGCATGGCAGCCACTTGCTTTTTTTAGTCGACAGCTGCGTCCTAACGAGAGAAAGTACAGCACTTTTGATCGGGAGCACCTTGGCCTGTTTCTTGCCATTCGACATTTCCGGTTCCTGCTAGAGGCTCGACAGTTCATAGCTTTTGTGGATCACAAGCCATTGACATTCGCTATGCGTAAGACAGCTGAACCATGGTCAGGCCGCCAGCAGCGCCAGCTCTCCATCTCCGAATTCACCACAGATGTTCAACATGTGGCAGGCAAACATAACCTGGTCGCAGACTGTTTATCAAGAGCTATCGTGGGGCCGGTTCATTTGGGACTGGATTATGCTAAAATGGCGAAGGATCAAGTTTCGGATCCAGGCGTGCAGGAATTGAGGACGGCAACAACGGGACTGCAATTGGAGGAGGTTCCATTCGGCGAAAAAGGGACCACGCTCCTCTGCGACGTCTCCACAGGTCAGACACGACCGGTTATTCCCACCGGATGGAGACAGCAAGTGTTTGACACTATTCATGGTCTTTCGCACCCCGGCAAGAAGGCATCGCAGAGAAAGATGTGCGAAAATGGGCAGGGACTTGTGTGGTGTGTCAACGTGCCAAGGTTCACCGCCACATAAAAGCCCCATTGTCACAGTTCTCAGTTCCAGAAAGGAGGTTCGAACATGTAAATGTGGATCTGGTGGGACCCCTTCCTCCGTCCCGAGGGTTCACACACCTCCTCACCACGGTGGACCGAACCACGCGTTGGCCAGAGGCCGTCCCGCTGTCATCAACGACATCGGATGAGGTGGCTCGAGCGTTCATTGGGACTTGGGTCGCCAGGTTTGGGGCCCCAGCTGACGTTTCCTCGGACAGAGGCCCACAGTTCACGTCGGAGCTCTGGAACGCAGTAGCAGAAAGCCTGGGGGTGAAGCTCCACCGTACTACTGCTCATCACCCACAGGCTAATGGGTTGTGCGAGCGGTTCCATCGCTCAATGAAAGCTGCTCTCCGGGCCAGCCTCAAGGACGGGGGCTGGGTGGACAGGCTCCCATGGGTCATGTTGGGGCTCAGAACAGCCCCCAAGGAGGACCTTCAAGCTTCATCCGCCGAGTTGGTGTACGGCCAGCCGCTGCGGGTTCCTGGGGAGTTCATCCCCAAGGTCACAGACCCGTGGTCTGCGACACAACAGCGGGCCGCTCTCCTGGAAAAGGCTGGAGTGTTCACCCCTGTGCCCACGTCGCAGCACGGCCTCCCGCAGTCACACGTCCCGTCCAGCCTAAAGACAGCAGAGTACGTGTTCATTCGCCAGGACGGCCGCCATGGGCCCTTTAAACCGCCCTACGAAGGACCGTTTCGCGTTCTAGAGGCCGGGGACAAAACCTTCAAAGTCGACGTTGGCGGTAAGGTGGAGCAATTGTCGGTTGATCGCCTGAAACCAGCACAGCTCGACCTAGACCAGCCGGTAAGGTTGGCCGAACCCCCGCGGCGCGGGCGCCCTCCTATATTTCCACCACGCCGCTGCAAGGCCCAGAAGCTGCCGGCAACGGCCGCGCTGCCTCCAATTCCGGCTCCAGTAACAAGGAGTCGGGCAGGACGGTTGATTCGGGCCCCGAGACTATGAGTGTGTTTTTTTGTTTTCTTTAGTCTTGGTGAATTCTGGGGGGGCGTATGTAGGGGACACTGTTGGGAGCACATAATTCACAAGACGAGTAGGGTGGTGTGCATGATACGTGACTGGGTCCCTTTAAGAGCTGGGAGCGTAACCAGGGCAACGGGGTGGCGTCGAGGGGTTTAAAGGTCACGAGGTGTCAGTGTCACGGGTGAAATGTTTGTGTGAGGAAATAAACGGCCACAGAGGTGTGCAGCCAAAGAAAGTGACTTTGTCCATATTGTTCATTCCCGCGCTCCTACAACAGTATATTGAATACATACATTAATATTACAGAGTATATTGAATACATACATTACATCATATTGTATCAGAAATTTGTTATATAGATTTGTTAATACACATTAATGTCTGCTTCTGGTTAGGTAGTCTGCAGTAATACCACATCTTATTACTAGATATCTAATTTATGAAAACTGAAAACACATTTAATAGAAGTTTTGAGTTGATAACACGTGGAATTGAACTCTGATTGACGTTAAAACCGACCCCCTTTAGGTTCCGCTGATTTACTTAATGATCCTGTCATCACCACGGGTCGGGTTGATACATAGGCTACATCTGTACGTGCTTTAAGTTTTATAGCCTCGTGATTTCAAGCCTTGTTCCTCATCATCTCCGCATTTGACAAGGGTCCAAGCTGGCCTTCCGACCTATGAGAAATTCACATTTTTTGCCACTCGTCCAACACTGTATATCTGTCTGTCTGTCTGTCTATCTGTCTGTCTGTCTGTGTCTGTCTGTCTGTATATCTGTCTACACATACACACACACTTCATATGCACTGCACACACACACACACTCTGCATTTTGCACACTGTCTATATTTAATATTTTTGAATTTGATTTGACTTGTCATTGATGTTGTGCGTTGTGTATGCATGTGTGTTGTATATGTACATATATATTTTGTTTTGTATTTTACTTTGTATACTTCTATATCTTTCATCCCTGTTTTTTATATTTGTCTTTTGTTTCTTTTTATTCTTGTGTGTTTGGTTTATTGGTGCTGCTACTTGTAACGACAAATTTCCCCTTGGGGATTGATAAAGTATATATCTATCTATTTATCTGTCTGTGTGTCTTTCTGTCTATCTGTCTGTATATCTGTTGGTCTGTCTGTCTATCTGTCTGTCTGTCTGTATATCTGTCTGTCTGTATATCTTTCTGTCTGTCTGTATATCTGTCTGTCTGTCTGTATATCTGTCTGTCTGTATATCTGTCTGTCTGTCTGTATATCTGTCTATCTGTCTGTCTGTATATCTTTCTGTCTTTCTGTATATCTGTCTTTCTGTCTGTATATCTGTCTGTCTTTCTGTATATCTGTCTTTCTGTCTGTATATCTGTCTGTCTGTCTATCTGGCTGTATATCTGTCTGTCTATCTGTCTGTCTAAATATCTGTCTGTCTGTCTGCTGTCTGTCTGTCTATCTGTCTGTCTGTATATCTGTCTGTATATCTGTCTGTCTGTCTGTCTGTATATCTGTCTGTCTGTTTATTCTTTATTGCATTGATGTGTTCCTCTCTCGGCCTCCTTAAAATATATATTGAACGTGTTGTGTTGTATGCAAAGTGTGTCTGTGTACTGCCATAAGCACACTGCAAATAGACAATGAACACAGGAGTATTTATTTATCTGTATATTCATACTTATCAGTATTCACACGATAAAGCAGAGCTAACGTTAGTGAGAAGACAGTCGTTTAAATATGTAAAACAGATTTATTTGATGTTCATTATTACTGAGTGGGCTGAAAATGAGATCACCTGAATCAACAAAGACAGGTGTATGAATTTTTCAATACAGGTTTAGCTTAACGCTTCTCCTCTTCATGAGATACACGCACCCTGATACACTCTGATGAATTGTGTGCCCAGGAGAGGGGGTGGGAGAGATGGCACAATTAATTTCTTGTGTTTTCTGTTTCCTTTCTTTGTTCTCAGCTGGGCTTTAAGTTTCACTTTTACAAGAATAAAAAATGTCCAGTCCTTTTTTTTCATGTTCTCTTCCACGTGATATAAACAACAATGAGCTCCAGCGGTTTGACTGAATAATGTTTTAATTATTGTTTAAAAACATCAAACATGGACCGTTCACATTGTGCAGCTCGTTAAAAGGCACATTTCATACTAGAGAAACACTCCTTACATCCCGTAGCTCTCGATTCCTTAAGTTTCGTTTTGACTCTGGCGCTCTCCTGGGCCCGCCTCCTCTGGACGCCCCTGCTCTGCTGATTGGTGCCTCCTCCGAGGCAGTCACACCTCGCAGCCAATGAAACGACCGAGCCAATGAAAAGGGGGCGGAGCCTGAATGCACAAGCAGCACGTAGCGGCGAAGCTAGAGACTTGTTGGTGATACTCTGCGACTGCGAGAAGAAGAAGAAGAAGAAGTAGAGGGACCGCGAGCGCCGCCAACAAGTCACGCGACGTCTACATGTACAATATAACTCCGAACTCAAGAGGTTGCAGCGTGTTCGTGCGCGCATGCGTGTATATTTAAGGGGTAACCTAAACTGTTTTCTACACCTCCACAGACTTCACGAGGACAACCAGCCGCTCCTCCTCTTCATCATCATGGCTCTAGATGGATGTGGCCTCTTCTGCAAATACACCCTCTTCATTTTCAACCTCCTCTTTGCGGTAAGTCTGGACCAAATGTATAAATCATGGTGATTTATTGTAGAGTTTTTAATGTGTGATTCCTGTTATCAGGTGGTGGGGTTCGCCTTCTTGGGCATCGGCCTGTGGCTGAGGTTCAGCGATGGCACCAGGGGCATCTTCGAGATAGAGGCCCTGGACTCCAGTGCCTTTGTGACGGGTCGGTACCCAGACGTGGATCATTTCTCCCAAAATAACTGCACATGGATATTGTTCGCCCCTGATGACGTGTCTGTGTTCCTCTCCTCTCAGCGGTGAGCATCCTGATCGCTCTGGGCGCGGTGATGCTGGTCGTGGTGGTGTTCGGGGACTACGGGGCCTGCAGTGAGAAAAGATGTGCTCTGCAAGTGGTGAGACTTCTTCACACACACACACACACACACACACACACACCACACACACACACACACACACACACACACACACACACACACACACACACACACACACACACACACACACACACACACACACACACACACACACACACACACACGCACACACACACAATACATTTAATCCAATCCAATACCCACGTCTGTTGGATTGTGTTACGCAATCATGAAAACAAACTGCACCCACACACTTCTGGTAGCTGTCGCCTTTAATGGTGGAGCGTCCACTTGTGACTCATGAGGGAACCAGGAAATGTGTAATGTGATGGACAAGGTGAACTAAGACTGTCCAGGGGGGGCTTTCTTCTCTCCTCCACCTTGGAGGTTAATTAATAAATATATATATATATATATATTAGGGCTGTCAATCGATAAAAAAAAAACTAATTAATTGCACATTTTGAAATTCATTAATCGCGATTAAAAGTTTTTTTTCTTCTAAAGACTAAATCTTCTAAATGAACGAGTAATCACTTCAGACAGCGTGTATTTTAGACACTTGTTTAATTGTATTCTTTTTTAAAGACCAAACTTCACACAGAGCTGTGTTTTCAAAGAGGCTCCTACCTATAAAGTGCTAGCGAGGTATTTAATATCGTGGATGATCAATTGTTTCTTCAGTGAAACATCCAGATTAATAAGAAAAGGTGTATTTGAGACATTATTGGTCCTGTTATCTTTAACATTGAACAGCAGCAGAACCAGTGGCCTTGTTAACTGACTGACATTCACATATGTCACGTTAACCCTCTGGAGTCTGGGCTCATTTTCTCGATTTTACAAAAAAATGTAAATTCACCTTTTACACATCCCAGTGTTTCCCCCACCATTCTATCAGGGTGAGGCCCCGCCCCCCTGTCATGTTCTCTATAGCGCCAGATTACAGCAGAAGTAATATAAGGTTATTTCCTTCAAGACGTCTTTGTTCTTTTATGAAACTAAACGTCTGTTGTTGGTCGTCTCTACAGCAGCATGTCATTCTGTCTCGACGTGTCGGTCACTCTTCTCGGCTCTCCGTCTCGCGGCCGCAGAGCTCCATGCCGGCGTGTCTGCGCGCGCATCGAGCGGAGCAACAACAAAAGTCACCTGCACCTTCCGCCTGCACCGACACGTCGCCCTCTGTTTCTCTGTGAATATCGAGGAGCAGACGGGAGGAAGGAGGCGGACTGCCGCGGCTTGACACTCAGAGGAGAGCAACAACTTCAACGACACCGGAAGTAAACAAAGTTGCGTTAATTGCGTTAAAATATTTTTGTGCGTTAATCGCGGCCAAATTAATCGCATAGATTAACGCGTTAACGCTGACAGCCTTAATATATATATATTAACAGTGATTAATGGACACTGTTGAGTTGAGCCGTCCTGTGGTGCTTCAGAGCAGCTCAATATGGCCCTTTTTTATAGAGTTTTATTTTTTTAATGGCGTTGAGTAGGGATGCACCGATCTGATCGGCGCGATCCATATCGGCCGATATTCCCATTATCGGTTTTGATCGGTGTTCTCAAAACGGCCGATCAGATGACATCAAATCTGTGAGAACTATCGGAGACGTTTCAATCGCGGCGCATCGCAACGGAGACGATGCGCCCGGCGAGGGCCGACAGAGGTCAGAGGTCCATGTGGGGATCCTCACCACCGAGCGGCGTCCCCGTCCCCCGAGTTGAATCTCTGGGTCGACTCAGCCGACTCTCACATGTCTGAGCTCCTATAGACTGATGTTCACGGTAAACACATTCGATCGGGAGCGCGAGGGTTTTGATAACGTTAGCGGAAGGATTTACGTGACAACATCCGGTTTTGCAAAGTTAGCGGAAAGAACCACGTGAAACAACATCCGTTTATCAAAATAAGATGTCGACAAATCATACACTAACACAGGGGTCCCCAAACTTTTTCCTGAGAGGGCCACATAACGTTTCCCTTGTCTGCTCGGGGGGGGGGGGGGGGGGGGGTGCTGCTAGTGAGAAGTGAGAGTGTGCTCACCTGTGTGCGCGCATTACGGCTGAGTGATGCGCTCGCTGTGAGCGCTGCGCGCGCAGACAGCATTTAACGGAGCGGAGCAGCGCGTGCGCTCTGATCGCTCTTTTAATGAAGTATCGATACTAAAAATATGCTAAATCACATTGTGTTTAACGTACGGGTACTTTGTTAGTATCGCTACACCGTGCAGCGTGACGGCAGCAGATGTAGCGGACTAACATTCAAGCTAACCTAACTTCCCAAACGCTGTGGACATCTGAACGCTGATTGGCCGAGACGCGACACGTCCATCAAAGATGTTTTATTGCGAAGAGCACCACTTCACATTTTCTCCTCGTCTCACTGCAAATCTCAACGGCAGCGGGCCAGGTGAAAAAAATAATAAATCGGAACGCGTCTCTGGTATTGTTCAGGGGGCCGGTCCAAATGGGGAGGCGGGCCGGAGCCGACCCGCGGGCCGTAGTTTGGGGACCACTGCACTAACATATAAAAGTAAACAATGAACTGATTTTGTATCTTTATAGATCGTTTCTGAGATTTAGCTTAAATTATCCTAACATTAAAACATTTTTACTGGACCAAGGAAGAGTTTATAAAAATAAGTCAGACTTTTGTATGTTAAAAAAAAGTCCTGTATATAGATTTCCCCAAGAGTTCCAGGAAATGAATGATGCAGATGTGGCCCATACATATCTGAAATCCCCATCACTGGCAATGAATCAATTTTAATGTATCAATTAGGACATTTTTCAAAGTAAAAGTCCAAATTTTTAAAGAAATCTGTAATTTTTTAAATATTTGAGGCACTCTAGATATGTTTTCCCTCAGAGTCCCAGGCAACGACTGATGCAGATGTGTTCAGGACGTCCCTGACTTCCCCTAGCCTGGCAATCAAACATTTACTGTCGCAATTAAGAGATTTTTCAAATTAAAAGTCCTAAATGTTTAAAGAAATCTGTAATTTCTTTTATGTTTGAGGTGCTTTATATATGTATTTCCTCATAGTCCGAGGCAATAATGCTACACAATAAATAGAATGCTTCAATCGACTCAGTGATCGGTATTATGGGATCGGCAGATACTGAGTTCAGTGATCGGCACCAAAAAACCTGATCGGTGCATCTCTAGCGTTGAGCGTTCTTCCCACTGGTTGAGACAAAGACACACACGTCCATGTTTTAACGCTCATGTATAGGAGTGAGCTGTGATGTTTTGGTTATCTGTCTCATATCCGCTTATTCACATGAGGTTTATCTCCTGCTCCTTCAGTTCTGCATCCTCGTGACCATTCTGGCGGTGGCTGACGTTGCTGTCGGCGTGGTTGGTTTTAACAATAAGGATTCGGTAAGAGGAGGAACAGTTCAGTACTATAAACAATGTTATCACGAATGCTCTATATTTCCTGTTGTGATGTGTTTAATCTGTATTGCTAAGGTTGGAGCGCACATCGTGGAGTTCTACGCCAGCATGTACGCTCTGTATGTGACGGGCGGAGACCCGGTCATTGGTGTCACCCTCCGGTTCATCCACAATCTGGTGAGAACCAACTCTGCTTCCCAAATGATGTTTTAATATTCATGAACAGCTTTATTTATTGGATACATTTATATTACCAAAATCTGCTTTTATTAATTTTGACGTGTTCTCATGCTGTATTTCACTATCTGGTTCATCCTCTCGGCATCACATTGAAGCGTTGCTCCTCTTGACCTCCTCATCTCTGTAGCTTCACTGCTGTGGCGTGACCGGGTTCACGGCGTTGGAGTTGGTTAGCGACACCTGTCCTCCACCAGAGGGTTTCTTTGAGAAATTCAAGATGCCTGTAAGTTGGCGTTCTCGCCGCTGTGATGAACGTCCTGTTGGAGTTCTCGCGGCCGCTGTGGGACGCTAACTTCTCCCCCCCCCCCCGCCGTGTCCCCGCTGCAGGGTTGTACTACGATCATCCTCAGCGTCTTTGACAGCAAAGCAGAGCTGATGTTGGGCATCTTCATTGGCACTGGCGCTCTCTTGGTAAGCCGATACGATTCAACATCCCGGCGCCGGTTTCATTGCCAGAATGAAAATTGTTTTACAAGATTATTTACCAAACGGGATTGTTTTTGTGTGCATGCGTACTTGCTTCACCCTCATTAGGAAGTTCACCAACATGTAGAGCGACTGGCTCAGTGGCTAGCGGGGTCGGCCTTCAGAGGATCGGCGGTTCGATCCCCGGCTCCGCTAGTCCATGTCGATGTGTCCGTGGGCAAGGCACTTAACCCCGAAATTGCTCCCGTAGCCGTGCCTACGGCGTGTGACATCAGTTACTGCTGATGGGCAGGTGGAACCGTAGCTCCGCCCATCAGTGTATGAATGGGTGAATGATGTCATACAGGACCATTTACCAGAATTCGATGGCCAATCAGAAGCCAGGTGCAGATCCTTCGGTTTCAATTGGCTGAAAGTTTGAGAGACAACGGCTGAGGCCACGCCTTCTCCAAGAACATCTGGAGATGACGTCACTGGAAACAGCTCCATTTAATGTCCTGTTGTTCATAAAGTATATGACCATGTTCTAATCACACTAAAACCCCTTTGCCACTCAACTCCTCCCCTTCCTTCTTTCATTCCTTCTCTCCATCCTCGGTGCCCACAGATCGTCGCTCTGGTTTGCAGCGCGATCCTTTGCAAAAAGATCCGTCGGTGCAGCTCTTCTTTTCAGAGCATCGCCATGACTCAAGGCACCGCCATCATGGCTGTCCCTCCGCATGGAATAGTCTCCTCCTCCTACCCCACCCCCTGCCTTTACCCCGACCCAGTGGTCTTCACCCCTCTCTCTGTGGCCAAGGTCCCGTTGGTTCAGCCCTAGTCTGCTTGTCTTCTGGTGTCTGTGTCTTGGTTTGATACGAAGCTCTTGCATATAATCTGTTTCTACTCCATTCTCTTCTTGTCCCGTCTCTGCATGGCGCCTCCTGCTCGCCGTGAAAGAAAAATCCACCTTTATATTTTTAAAAAATGACAATCTTTTGGAACCGTTGTTTTTGAATTATTTGCCTATTAGCACAGCTACTGTGGGCAACAGATGCTTTCAAATTCCCGGAGCAATTATTTTCCATAAACCCTCCTGTTACCTTTATATTTACTAACATATTTTACCCTTGAGGTCAATATGACCCCAGCTATTAAAATCTCCAGAAAATTATTAGAATTAATATTGTTTTCCAAGTTTAAGTGTGAGGTACTTTATGTTTGTTTGTTGACTCCCGAAAGAACACCGACATTAAACATTGAATCGGGTCAAATTGACCCGAAGGCGACAGGAGGGTTAAATATTGAATCGGGTCAAAATGACCCGAAGGCAACACAAGGGTTAAGCAGATACTTCTCAATTCTGCATCACGAAGCTACATAAAACATTAATTGTAAAAAATAAAAGTTGCGTAAGCTGTGTGTCTACAGGTAAAGAATACTTACCCAAGGTTGGATTTTATTTTTTACATTCCTCACGCTGCGCACCGACTCACTGTGGCTGGTTTAACCCTGAAGCCGGTTGCTCACTGCACCGCCCTTTTGTCCCACCCCCACCTTTCACTTCCTCCCGTGTCTGCACCACAGGTCACGGCCCTGGTCTGCACCGTCATCCTCCTGAAACAGACCAAGAGAGACCAGCAGGCGGTCACCGCATACTACACCACCGTGTACTAACGGGAGGTTCAGCCGGTGACCCCCGCTGGACTCACCCTGCAGAATGAGTGAACAGTCTCTGAACGACTGATCACACGAGTTACATCCTAAATCTGTTTATGTTTTAGAGCTGTTGCCAACCACCAATATTATATATTTTGGAATAACCGTGCCTATTAAAATGTCAGAATGAGCCTTTGTGGTTCGGGCTCACTGAGAATCTGATCGGTCATAAAGGTCAAAGTGAATTAATTACACCGAGCGGTGATGTTAATGGGATCGGCCGATGTTTGTACAAAGGGATCTCTTTTTTTAAGCCATTGAAAAACTGTTTGAGGTGAGATCACAGCTGTTACAATCTTCAATTTAATCTTTAGTGCTCTAGGTTTATTGTCACGACTGTTTTATACGCTTAGTTTTGCATTAATTGCATTCCTCTATTTCTTCCGGTCAGTGCTGTGGTGCGTGTCGAGATATTTCACGGCTCATTTTGTTCTGCACCGGTTGCATGTTATCATTTTAGAAGATATTTAGTGTGTGAGGAGTCAAAGATGTTATTTCAATAAATATTCAGCACAGACCTTTAGTTACATTGTTCTTCCTCTGAAGCAGCGTGACAGTTTGAGAACCACTGAGTTCATGTTGCGCCCAGAAGGCCAAATAAAGTCTCGGGCATTCATTCTCATGAGACACATCAGGTTTGAGGTTAAACTGAAAGTATCCTGTCAAAAGCCTTTCTGACCAAATAGAAGTATATTAAGGAAAGACGGGTGAAATGTGAAGTGTGTATTGCTTGTTTTATCTTCTGTAGTACTATGTTACTTTTTAATAAAGATGCCTTTGAGGGCGTTTCCTCTCCACTAAGGTGTGTGTGTGTGTGTGTTTTCCATGAAACCAAACCAGAGTGCAGTTGTGTAAAATAGTTTATTTAATTGCTCTCGCTCCACCGTTTGGACCTGCAGGGGGAAAAGAAGTTAACATCCTCAAGACTTTATAAAGCTCTTTGGAGTGAACTGTATCTACTGCATGGAGTCACAACACATTTAATAAAAACAAACATCCGTGTTAACCTCAGGATCACAGTTATGTTAGAGGGACAATAGGATTGTCGAGTTAGACTTAAAATATTTATAAATATATATACACACTACCAGTCAAATGTTTTAGGACACCAGTTTTTATAGAAATGTAAGTAGTTTGAAGTCCAGTAAATAACCTGAAATGGTACAAAAGGTTTCTCGGGGAACAAGTGACGGGTCAACAACGTGCAGCTGGAAGAACTTTCTGAACAATATTTGATTACCATTATAGAACGAATGCTTTACGATTGTTCGGTTATATCTGCACAAGGTGTCGATACTTTGAGCCAAATGTTGATTAAATTAAGTAAAACAATATTTCATGATTTATTATTTATCTCCAATTGTTAATTTGTTCTATGCTTTAACGTCAGAGTACATTGAGACCTTAAACTACATTTCAATAAAAACTGGAGAAATTAAGGTGTTCTAAAACATTTGACCGGTAGTGTGGATATCTTCTTGAACGTGTAAGAACCACGTTGACCACTGGACCCCCCGAGGCGAACCTACCGTCGATGCAGCCCAGGGTGCAGCCCCCGCCTGCAGCAGAGCACACTTCTGTCAGGCACAGGAAGTAGATCTGGGAGGGGGGGGGGATATAGTTTTATGGCACCATTACAGTAATCCTAGCCTACATGTAGATTTTCGGGGTCACAGTCACTTCATAGACCACGAGAGGTACCTCCGGGTCCCCCAGGCGAGAGGCTCCTCCTCCAGCCGCGTACGAGGGACTTTCGGAGCCCAGAGACCGGAAGCCAGAGAAGGAGATCCTCCGGATGAGGTGGGGGTTGGAGCGCGGCGAAGGAAGCAGCTGAGCGCCACTGGCACAGCTGAACAACACGGAGAGAGCAGCTGAAACGCAAACAACAACAACACAACAAGCACTGGACAACACATTGGAAGGTGTGCTCTTGAGATATTCATCATCTGCCAGATTAGATCTATAGACGACTTCTCAAGAACATCGATGTCCCCAGTCGACTTGTATGAAAAGACAGCCAGTAGGTTTGATATTTTGACAGTTAACGACCGATGAATGAAAAGGGCGTTCCCAAAGTCTATAGGAATCATCTCGTGAATACTAATGAGGTCATGGAAATCTCACGACTCTGGTTTTCGCCCCTTAGTCAGATCGTTACATCGATGGTGTGTTTTCTGATCCTGGGATTAAGCCGGTTATCAGAGGAGCAACAATGCATCCCATCATTTGCAGCTGGCTCCTCAGACGTCATTAGAATTCAATGAAAATACAAACATTAGCATCTGAAAGAGAATAGATGATATGAATTCAATCTTTTTCTGCAGATCGTACCCATCGTACACCAGCATCCAGCCGGGATGCGGCGCTTGAGTGAAAGCCATGCACGAGTGGACCAGCAGCACCAGGCCGGGCTGGGGGGGGTCCGGGAGGCTCAGCTGCACATACACGGAGCGGCCTCGCACGCGGCTGAGCGGCAGGTGAGCCTCGGGGTGGAAGCTGGAGAACGTCTCGTCTGAAGAAGAGAACATCGGAGCATCAGAACGATGGGCCTCTTCATGGAGGACGCCGCTGTTCAACAACTGCTAAACCGGCTCAACTTTAAACCTGACAACTATCTGCCATCTCGTCTCTGCGTGTTCGATGGGACAACGCAATGCAACCGCCGAGCCCGTTTCAGATGAGGCTGCGCTGCCACCTCATTGTGAACATAGTACCGTTGGTGAGCGCCCTCCATGTCCCGATGCCCTCGAGCTGTGGCCTCACACGTGGAGTGAACACCACACTGAAGCCAAAGACACGCTCGCCTCCCATGACGGTTCTCGTTTGATAACGGCTACACCTTCAAAATCCTCTTATGCTATATGAACACATTGCAAAACGGGTTCAATACATACAACACATCTTAAGGCACCTGTGGCAATGCTGAGGAACACAGAGCCCGAGGGTGGAGCGGAGGGAACAGGAGGAGGTTGATCCATCACGCGCAGCTTCACTTCACTTTGGAACCCCGGGATGGAGCTACACTCCAGCAGCAGCCTGCGGAGCAACACGGTGGATGCAGCGCGTCAACGTCACAAACAGAGCAGAGCGTCTGGCAGACGCCCCCCTGCACGGGGGTCCTAAAACCCAAACATGCATGGCTTTGAAAAACAAATAACGTGTTCATGTTTGCGAGATTGTGAAGCTGAGACTTTGGCATTACTGCATCCATCCGTTAACTGCTGGAACATTTTGACTAAAAATAGAGGCGACATATTTTGCAGGAGTTCTCTGTGCGACTCAACTTTACTCCATTTTGTGCTACATTATAAGGCTATAATCAGAAGAAATTAAAGGAGAATGAGCTGTGCTGGAACAGAGGCCTGAGCATGAGCGCCCCCTGCTGGCCGAGGGCCGTGTGCACGCTTCAAAACTTCCTTTGGATCGGAAGCTTAAACTAAACTATTGAGCAATGTGCTTTCCTGATCGATTGCATCGAGATGCATGAATGCAACCGGACGACTTCAGCGTGGAGAGGAAAATAAAGTCGTGTGAAGAAGCACATGATTAAAGAAAAAACTAAAACGAGCACAAACGACAGATGAGGCAAAGGATGCCCAACTCGGACTTTATATACATTTTAAGAAATTTAATACACAAGTTAATCTGCTGCGTTGATGACTCAGAAAATGAGATCATCATGTTTTTATCAAATATATAATTCAGCACTACACGATACCAGTCCCAGCTGTGGTGACACTGGTACAGCTGTCTATTTATAAAGCATGTGTAATTCTATGTTTGACTTGTAGTTTTGTATGTATTTTATTATATTTTAATGTTTTGCACCTGGACCTTGAGTCTGTAATAAAAGATTGATTGATTATAAAACCCTTCCCTTCCCCAGTGATGTCATACCTGATGGGAGACCTCTCCAGCTCAGCGCTGTGGTCTCGTTGCAGAGCGAGGACTTCCAGCCGGTGAACCACCGTCTGACCCGACGCCTGTTGGACATACGACAAGTCATCGCTCTGTTCAGCCACATTGAAGTTTAATAACTTTTCATTTTCCGGGCGCTCTACCGCGAACGTCTTTTATGTATAGACGCGTTTCTTACTTGTGTGTTTACTCCACAGCCGTCCAGCGGCACGGCGTAGAGGTCAGAGGTCAGCTTCTGCAGGGCGCAGGACACGTTGCTGCCCTCGGAGGGGTGAGCAGGGGGGGCCACGGTGGGCTGCACCACCGAGTCCGGCACCGCAAAGATTAAATGTTGTCCCATCGTACAGTCTAGACACACACGTTTAGATCTCGAGTTAAAGTACAAAGATCTTCTACAAACTATTTCATGGTTTTAATTGGGTGGTTTGGGCGTCGGCTTCGAGCCTCAAAGCCCCGACACAATCGTCCCGATTCACAGATTTTTCAATAATCTGTGGCGAAGGAGTTTCGACGGGAGCCGCTTCGGGAGGCACTCACCCGTCACGGGGTACGAGCAGCAGCCCAGAGAGACGCTGCAGTAGAAATACGACGCGCGGCCGAGGCCCGAGGGGGGGGGCGAGGCGGCCCCGGGTGGATCTGAGACAAAGAGAGAGAGAGTTATACTTGAATGGTTCCATTCAGCAGCAGGAGAGCGACGACAGATTCAGGTGTCTCGTTACAGCCAGACCTAGAGCAGTTCTGCCCCCTTGTGGTTATCTGAAGTCAACATACTGCCCCCCCCCCTCCCTACAATCACCTTTCATTTCATTTTCCAGCCTCTCTTCTGCTTTCTCCCCACCAGGACGCCCAACGGCATCATATGGATGAAGCGGAGCGTTGTAGTGGGAATAATAATAGTAGTGGGGATGTCGGGGGTCAGTGGGGACAGCATGCGCTGGTTGTGTGGGTGGAGTCGTGCGCTGATGATCGGTAGAGGGCGAGCGCAGCGTTGGGGACGAAGACGCTCGGGGCGGCTGCTCCACAGAAGTCCGAGAGGCGAGATGGTCAGCGCCGAGCGAACCCTCCGGTCTGGAGTACACCCGGTAGTCAAGGTAATGCGGGTTGTAGTACGGGTAAGGAGGAAGATGATGGTGGGGGGATGGAGTGGGGGCGGAGGGTTGTTCTGGAGGTGGTCCAGGAGGGGGAGTGGGGGGGAGGGGAGGTGGGACTGCTGGGCCCACAGGAGCATCCAGCTCGGCTTTTACAGCGTCGGTATTTAAGTCGTATCCGTGGCGACCCTGTGATTGACAAGGAGGCGGGTCAACGAAGGCGCCGGACTTTGAGATTTGATGATCAGGCAGATTGGGTTCAGGGTTGAGAGGAGCCGCTCGTACGGCCGGGCCCCGTGCGATATGGGGATGGTAATAGTGGTGTGGCTCTGGAGGATGAGGCGTGTGCAGCGCGGAGGCTTCGGGATGAGAAGCCGCCGGAGGAACCGGCTGAAGGAAGTGCTGCAGGCCGCGGGGCAACGCCAGAGCCTCCGGGTTATTGGGATTAGCTAAGGACACTTCTCTGGGACCGGGATGAGGGTCTCGAGGGGGGCCACGCAGGGGGATCTTAGGGTGGTGGTAGTAGTGATAGTACGGATTGAAGGCATGGTTGGGGGGCTGGAGCGGAGGTGGGGACTCGGCTGGAGTCGGCAGGCCTGTATTTGAGGAGGGGGATCGGGCGGCGCCGTGCCGCTCGGAGACGCTCGGACCGTCCGACAGATCGTGATACGCCCGACCGGAATCCTCCACTGCAACCGTAGCTGGTGGAGAACCACGGGCGCCGAAATGCGGAGACGCCTCCACGACCGGGTAGGAGTCGTAGCCGCGACGGTTCGGCTGGGAGGCAACAGGAGGGAGAGGATGAGGAGCAACCGTCGGGCTGGGAGGCGAAGACGCCGGGGTGGGAGGGACGACTGCAGCGTGTTTGTCGGGACTAGGATACTGGAGATATGTAGGGTGGGGGTAATGAGGGGGGGCCAGGAAGAAAGGTGGAGCCCACGGGAATTGGTCCAGGGATTCTAGCATGAGCTCCGATGGCCCTCTGGAGAGATGAGGGGCGTTGAACACGGGCTGACGGACCAATGAGAGTCCTTCGTGGGGCGAGATGGGACAGGACAGTGAGAACGTCTTGTTGCCCATCTGAAGAGAAAGGGTGTACTTTCCATTCTGAAAAGAGAGATTTTCTGAGTGAGATTGTGTAGAAAACAACCAGGAGATCATTAATGTGTGAACACGCAAGGAAGTAAACCTGTACACAAAGCCGGTCTTCGTATTCTTACTCCGTCTTCAGACTAAAATATTTCAATCTTAGTCCTAGATCCTTTGATCTTGTGTTTATATTAAATTAATTTTAATCAATGGCTGATTTATTCAATGTATAGGATTTCATTAGTTTCTGTCAGAGGATCATTTTGATTCTTAAAGATGTTAAACATGTTTCTAAAGTTCACATAAATACAAACAAGACTTGAAGATACCATGTGAGGCCAGTCACACCGTTTTGGCGTCATCTTTCATTATTATCTATTATCCCTTTTCCTGAAATTCACCTTCACTGCGACGCCACACGTGATGAATGGAGCGGCCATTATGACGACCGCATCCTGTCTTTCCAGCCTGTAGCCGCACTGCTCGGCCAACTCCACCAGAGGAGTCCATTCTCCTCGGACTGTCGAGAAAAGGAAAAACAAACTCGTCATATTTATTTTAAAAAGTCCGGGGAAAAAACAGAAGAAAATCTGAGTGAATATAAGAAGAGAAACGTAGCTTCGGTTTGTACCATTGACGCTCAGCTGCTCCAGGGGTCCCTGTATTCTGACGGTCATGCCGTGCGGGGAGCAGCAGAGGGAGGGAGTGCCGGCGGCCCGAGGCTGGCTCAGAGGGTCAGGGCAGGAGACCTGGACCGGAGTCCCCCTCCACAGCAGATGCAACGCATAGCCGCCATCCTAAAACACACGGTGAAGAACAGCATCATGTCAAACCTTTTTACACCCAAGATCTTAAATAAACATTAAAAACATGAGGCGTTTTAGTTCTCCATGAAAGTCCCCATCCAACTAGATGACATAAGAGTGAGTCACTTCAGTTGCAATGGATAATTAATCTGGACCGTGTTACTAAAAACAGATTGCGTTTGGTTTAAGGAAACAAGACGGTGACAGATTAGATTAGAAATGCTCCATTTGAACTTCAGAAACCAAAAAGATAAACAGCAAAGTGAACTTTAATTATCAAAATGAACAGACACTACGAGCAAACATCAGCTCGTTGGTTGAGACCAATGCACAGAGTCACGTTTTACTCGCCACGTCAGACATGACCTCCGTCACACGGATACCTCGTACCTCCCGGGTGACGTAGCAGGCGTCGTAGCGAGCGCTCAGACTGAGGTCTCTCCATGTAGTCTGCACCGAGTAGCCACACTGAGGGGGGAGCTGGGACAGCGGCACGGAGGACTCGTTCACTGAGCCGCAAAACAAACGTTTTACTTCAAGTCCACACCAGCCGTTACTATTTTGTGTGGTTCATCTTCCACGTTCAAGCTTTCTGTACGACCCCATCCCAGACATGAAGCTGGAGGTGTGAGTGGAGGGGCCTCACCTCGGGCCAGCTGTAGCTGCACAGCTCGTCTCCTCCGGACCGTGAGGGTCATGGCGTCGTCTCCACACTGCACCACAGGCTGCAGCCGCTGCCAGCTCTCCTCCGAGCCACCGCGCGGCGGCTGACCCCTGACCCTCTCCGGGCCTCCTGGAGGTTGGACTGGTGAACAGAAACAGAACCGACTCAGAGCTCCAACGGAGAAGACGGGTCCTTTTTTGTAGTACATGAGGCTTCGCATGGGGTGGAATCACAAACTGAAACTTATATTTGAGATTAGAACATATATTAACATTATAATTTGTATTTAAATTGTACAAATGTACAACAACAACAAAAATTATACTATTCATTTCGGTCTTAAATCACGCACTCCCGCCACACATCGTATTTCTCACGCTGAAAAAAACTCGGCTATTTAATGTTTTAATGTGCCGCAGCACGCAAACATGAGCTGGCCGCGCTGCCCTCATGGAGGAATCAAGCGCTCCCCTGGAGTTCTGCTGTGAGGAGCCACTTATCAGCCAATCAAAAAAAAGAAATGGGCTACACCAATCAGAAAAAAACCCGTATCTGGGTAAGATTTAATCCAGCAACCAATGAAAATAAAGCATCCTCGTTCTGCGGGGGGGGGGGGGGGGGGGAATGTCACTCTTGCCTGTCTTCAAAACTTGAGAGCCCTGACAATGTGAATAAACAAAGTGCGCGTAAAGACAACCGGTTTACCTGTTGCAGCAGAGTCGGCCTGGTAGCCCACGTTAGGGGTCGTCTCCAGTCGACCAGTAATGTAAAACTTGCCGGGAGTGAGATGCTCCACCCTCCCGATGCCGCAGTCCTCATTTGGAGGCTCGCTTCGCTTTGGTTTGTTCCGGGTTTCCAAGCGTCTGTCACGTGACGCGGACGCCATGGTGGGGTCAGGGGTCGTCGCGGAGGTCTCGGCCTCCGCTCCGTGCCCGTTGTCCAAATAGTGACGGGAGCTCGGGAGACCTCTCGGCTCTGCGTCCGAGAGCCCGAGGACCCCTGTGGTGAAGTCCCCGGCCCCCTCATGGAGAAGAGCCGGGCTCGGTCTGGAGGTCTGCCCGGCGGACCAGCACCGGCCCCCCGGGGGTAAAGTGATGGTGGTGACGGCGAAAACGAGAAGGACACCGACGCAGCGTCCCGTGTGTTTCAAATGCATGTCAGGTAAGAGTTTCTGTCTGAGCAGCAACACACTGGGCCTGGGGGGGCCGCAGCGGCGTCTTTGAAGGCTTCCTGCCAACGCACCTGTCTGCTAATTGGCCTTAACGAGCAAGCGGACGCATGCGCAGTAAGCAGCGGATTGTGTTTCTTTAATCACGATTTAAGTGCATTTACTCATGTACTTAACTCTTGGATGCTATCATTTTCTGCTACTTTATACTTCTATACCTCCACAACATTTATCTGTTTGTTTTTCTTCCTTTTTAATCGCATCTCCGGTCTGTGGCTCCTCGTCTGGTTTCTGATGTCTGTAAAAGCTGTTAACAGATCCTTTAAAGAGAGATTTACCCTCGAGAATTTAGAGGGATCTATTTAGATAGCTGTGAAATTTATACAAAACTTCACAAAAACGAAAGATTAGAGAAAAGTCCAAAAAAATACATACAAATTTGTCAAACTCAGATTTATTTTGTAATATTTTGAACAAGCTCCACCAGACCAGTTACAATATATCTATATATACGCTAATATACATCATATAATATATAAAATGCTAATATATTATTATAATATATCATACATTATTATTATTACATTCACAAGGGGGCAGTTTTCTGCATAAGTACATTTACTGAACATAATATATGTTCCTGTCCACTAGAGGGCGGTACTACATTACACTCATCATTTCCCCTGGTACATTCATGTGGACCTATCCACACGCAGACACACATTATTCAAACATATGTATTAGAAACAGCTTGTTTTTCCATCTCTTTTATACTGTTTACTATGGAGAATATTTGAATTCTTCATAAAAATATGTTTCAACACAAAAACACATCTGTGCTTCTGGCAGATCTCACGCCACCCTGACATACACCTTTGACCTTTGTCCCTCTTTTTAAATAATCTCTCTCTTTCGTCAAACCGTACACGTTGACGGCAATACATCGTATATTAAGTCACATCAGAGACTCAGTTCACCACCTAACTCCTGGATATCAGACATTCATTTGCATTTCATAGTTTGGTTTCATACACTTAACTGAAATTATTTGTTCCCAACTGCCGTCTGGCCGAGAAATAAGTGCCTCTAATAAAATGTATTTAATAACCTGGAGATGCTCCACCTATTCATGAGAAAAACAAATATTACTCTGCGGGCTGTCCAACGCAACCAAACCGTCAGCAGTTAGTTTAACTCCCGCCATCTGATAATTAGTGGCTCAGCCGAGCTGTGATCAGTCATCACACTGCGGTCACGAGGTTATCGACCGGTAACGTCCTCACGGTCACTTCCACGGGCCGGCGCTCCACCTCGAGGATCAGATGAGCCACACGGCTGCACAGTGTCACTGCTTGGAACAACTACACTTCATAAAGAGGCCGTGTGAGTGTGTGAGTGTGTGTGTGCGTGTGTGTGTGTGTGTGTGTGTGCGTGCGTCAGTGGGGGGAGGGGGGTGTGATCAGTTGATGATGGGCGCGGCAGTGAGATGACTCATATTTGGAGTTGCCTAGCTACAGCCAGGAGTTGTTTTCTTTTTCTTGTGAGTCGGAGCGAGTGTACAGTGTGTGTGTGTGTCTGGATTTCATTGAGAGAGCAAGGCCTTTGTGGGGGCGACATAAACACAGGGGTGGCACCGAGCAGGAAACAGGAGGAGCACAACATTTTCCCAAAGAGTAGAAAAGAAAGTCACGTGAGGAGAAGCTGGAGTTAAATGTAGTAATGTGCACCAGGGGGGGGGGGTAACCATGGAAACATGGCAGCTCGACTAAATATGAGGAATTTATTCTTTATTGAATGTAAGCGGTGGCTGACACACAATGGCCGCCCCACTGGAAGCTGCTCAGCAGCGTTGGTGAAGTGCAGCTTCATGGCGGCCGCCTGCTGCTCACACCTCCAGCAGCCGGCTCACGCTCGTGTTTCAGAGAAAGTCTCTTCGCGACATGTTTGACATTTTCTTTGATGTCTTAATTTGGTTTTGATTGCCCCTTCGCTCAAAGTTACCCTCGGCCTCCTTCAGGGTTCCCTTTGCTTCCTTCTCGGATTCCAGTATTTTACTATCGGGACAGACACAAAAAGTTGAGTCTCGTACAATAATTCAAACAACAGGATGCGAGGGGAAAGAATCTGAGACACTAATGTTATTTAAGAAAAAAAAGAGGATATATATAATGTAACCGAGCGCTCTGTGAGGAGCACAAATCAGCCCAAACACCAAAACACATGAGACAATAGTTATAATAATAATAATAATACACTTCTTTTATTCATAACCTTTCATAGTCTGGTACAGTAGTTATAATAAAAATAATAATAATAATAATATACTTCTTTTATTTATAACCTTTCATAGTCTGTTACAAGTTATAATTATAATAATAATACATTTCTTTTATTTATAACCATTCATAGTCTGTTACAGTAGTTATAATTATAATACACTTCTTATATTTATAACCTTTCATATTCTGTTAAAATAGTTATAATAATAATAATAATAATACACTTCTTTTATTCATAACCTTTCATAGTCTGTTACAGTAGTTATAATTATAATACACTTCTTATATTTATAACCTTTCATATTCTGTTAAAATAGTTATAATAATGACACACTTCTTTTATTTATAACCTTTCATGTAAATACAACTTCACATTTGACAATGATGGATGACGCATGGTCGATCCCACGGTTTTAAACTGAATATCCCGTGTATGATTTGTACGTCGCCGTATGACGAATCATTTCACTAGTCGTCATGGTTACAGCGGGTTGTTTTTGCCGTACAGCAGTGATTTGGTGAGTCGACAACTTCATCAAAGTGACACCGTGTTGTTGAATTATTTTCCTCGGCGGAAGCTTGTGTGTAATTAAACAATGAGGTGACCCAGTATTGAACCCTGTGGAACACCATCATGGAACATGATGGGTTTTGGAAACAGACAATACTTAAAATTAAACTGTGGGTCATAATTACCCTAAACAACCCACCCGGTGGTGAGCGGTGCCCTCTGGCTTGTTTTTTTTAAAGACCTTTATCTCCTGACAGATGTCAGACTGAGGCCTTTGAGTTATGAGTTACTGAGGAGCTGAAGGCCACAACACGGGGGAGGTGACCATTACTGGAAAATTAAACTGATGATCATCACACTCCTGGGAGAAGGACAGGAGGAAAAGGAAGCTCTGTGTGTGTGGGTGTGTGTGTGTGTGTGTGTGTGTTTCTCCAGAGGCTGAGGCAATGTGTCAGTCATTTTAAGAATGATGAGCATGCAGTGCATCATGCGTGTGTTGTTCTTCTCTCCAGAAACTGAGAGGCCATGTGTCACTTCTTTTGGATTTGTGTATGTTATCTGTAGGTACTGTACATGTAAGTGTGTGTGTGTGTGTGTGCGTTAGAGAATGTGTGTGACGGACATGCCTCTGCAGCAGCTCGCCATAAAACAACAGCTCGGTGACGATGGAAGAGGGGGCTCACCTCAGCCCGTGGTGAGGTGAGCGACTGACACACACACACACACACACACACACACATGGCCTGTCTGTGTTTTAAAAGAACCCCGCGGTCACTCGGAGGCGGTTTCCTTCACAACAGGAGAGCACAGATCTCCGGGGAGGGCGTGACGTTGAGGAAGAGGAGAAGGAATGGGCGCAGCGAGGCGGCCACCGACGGAGAGCTTTAGCATTGTGTAAAGCGGCGTGGCCGTGCGGTCGGCATGCAGGCACCGCTCGGCTGGCTTTGTCTCGCGCGGCCGTGTTGAAACACCCCTCATTCAGAGTCGCAATCAAAGCTGTATTACACAACTAAAAATAGCAACCGGCCTCTTCTTCCTTCATCGTCTGTGTACGACATATGCACAATTTCTTTTTGGCCTGTGTGTGTGTGTGTGTGGTACATTGCCAACTCAACAAGCGGAATAATTCAAAATGTAAGAACGCCCCGTATTGTCCTCACGTATTCTCCATTTGTGCGTTTCATTTAACTTTTGACTCGTTCAGCTCGGTGATGACCTCACACTACTGGAACCCTCCAGAACCGGCAAACCCAGAGCGCGAGTGTTTAAAACCATCTTCGTTATCCCTTGTGCACACAGCAGCATGAGCCGCTGTCACGACTCGCTGCTTCAGGACTCGGGTTTCCTCCGGCGCTGATCAGCAATGGCGGCGACACAAAGGGCCGATTGTTGGGTCGTCTTCAGAGGTCACGCAGACTTGTGATTCGCTAAACTTGTGTTTGGAGCGAAAGGAGAAAAATAACGTGTTTTGTGGTTAAGCCCCGCCCCCTCCACCCCCCCCCACCCCACAGACACAGTAGACGGTGGTGCTGTCAACAGACCGATACATAACTCGTGACTCACAGCGAGATCGGAGTAAAAGGCCTTCTTCCTGCATAACTCCAGTTAAAGAATGAATTTTTTTATAAGTATTGTTCTTTCTACTCCACAGGCCTGGTTATGGGTTCACTCGGGAGCTCCCGCAGCGCGGCGGGAGGGAGGCGGGAGGCGGGAGGGAGTGGAGCGAATCACAAAACAAACCTTACCTCACCTGCAAGGTGGGGTCGACCGGCTCGGAGCAGAATCAGGTCCGACCGCATTCTCACTTCTCCCTTTTTCTCAGCCTAAGTCTCTCTCTCTCTCTCTCTCGTGCTCACGTCGCTTTGCGCGCGCACAGACGTTTTTTTTTAGAAGATGCATCATTACAAAAAAAAAGAAAAGATAATTGGAATATAGCGGCGGGCCCTGAACACGATCACATGCTTCCTCTCTGCATGCATGGAGGGAGTCGAGTGTCGGCCCGGGTGGAGATGTTCTTCTCTAGTTTTTAACTGGGTGGGTGGGTGGGTGGGGGGGGGGGGTGGTAGATGTAAGGTACATGTGTACGAGGTAAAACAAATAGCGAATTGCGAAAAATTTGAAAGGCCTGACATATTTTCCCATCGGGATTTGGGCGTGGCACGTCAGACGCTAAATAGTAGGAGCTGAGGTGTGGTGTCTGGACGACTTGAGAATAAGGGAGGGGGGGGGAGGGGAGAAGGGTGGGGGGGCTGTGTGGTTCCCACGGAGTGTGATAGTGTTGTCATGGAAATCGCCGATGTGCCCGAGTCCCCCAGGAAACCTGAAGCGTTGCCATGGCATGAATGACTGGAGACCCGTAGCCCTCACCTCGATTGTCAGTAAATGCTTCGAGAGGTTGGTCAAGGACTTCATTTGTTCCATGTTGCCTGCCACGCTGGACCCATGGCAATTTGCATATCGTCAAAACAGATCCACCGACGACGCAATTGCCATGGCACTTCACACCGCCCTTTCCCACCTGGAGGGGAGGAACTGTTGTGTGCGAATGCTGGTTGTGGACTACAGCTCAGCGTTCAACACTATTGTTCCCGCCAAGCTCGACACCAAGCTCAGAGGTCTAGGCCTGCACTCTACCATGTGCAGCTGGATACTGGACTTCCTGTCGGGCCGCCAGGTGGTGAGGATGGGCAGTACCAACTCAGTGCTGCTGCCCCTCAACACGGAGCCCCTCAGGGATGCGTGTTGAGCCCTCTCCTCTACTCCTGTACACCCACGACTGCACGGCCATGCACAGCTCCAACGTCATCATCAAGTTTGCTGACGACACAACAGTGTTGGGGCTGATCACCGACGACGACGAGACAGCCTACAGGGAGGAGGTTGGATCACTGGTACAGTGGTGCCAGGAGAACAGCCTCGTCCTCAACGTCAAGAAGACCAAGGAGCTGATCGTGGACTACAGGAAGCGGAGAGGAGAGCACACCCCCATCTCCATAGACGGAGTTGCAGTAGAGAGGGTCAGCAGCTTCAAGTTCCTCGTCGCACATCTCCGAGGACCTCACATGGACCACGCACACCACTCACGTGGTGAAAAGGGCCCAACAACGCCTGTATTTCCTTAGGCGACTGAGGAAATTCAACATGGCCCCGCATCCTCAGAACATTCTACACCAGTACCATCGAGAGTGTTCTGACAGGTTGCATCACCGTCTGGTACGGAACTGCACCGCCCTGGAGCGTAGGGCACTACAGAGGGTGGTGCGGTCGGCACAGTACATCGTTGGAGGTGAGCTTCCCTCCATCCTGGACATATACACCAAGCGGTGCGTGGCCAGGGCCAAACGGATGATGAAAGACAATAACCACCCGGCCACAAACTGTTCACCCTTCTACCGTCAGGCAGGCGATACCGCAGTATCAAGTGCCGCACAAACAGACTGAGGGACAGCTTCTTCAGTCAGGCCATCAGGCTGCTGAACAAGGACTGAGACCCTCATTAACACTATACACCAGAACATATTCTGTGAATATCTATGGCCATGGTGTATATTTTATTACATTGTTTATATATATATTGTATGTATATACATATATATATATATATAGTCTCAAAAAAGTGTATATTTTATTACATTGTTTTATATATATATATTGTCATGATGTATATTCTATTACATTGTTTTATATATATATTGTTAATACTTTCTTCTTTTTTGTGTGTGGATATTGTATAGTTTATTCTCATTCTTATTCTTTTTTTAGTCTGCTACTGCTGTCGGGTGTTTTGCACATAAGAATTTCACGAACCGATTATACTTGTATAAAAGGGGATGTGACAATAAAAACTTGAAACTTGAAACTTGAAACTTGCTTCCCCATTCCAGCTCTCTGAGTCCCCTTTTGCCCACACGTTGAAAAAGAAGAAGAAGAAAAAAAAGAAGGTTGTTTTCCATGACAACGTCATTCAAACAGATTCATCGTAGCGGCGCTCAAAAGGAGAAGAAGAGGATTGGTTTCATTTCTGAGTAAGAGGCCGGAGGTCTGAAGCCACTAAAGGAGCCGCGCCGCAATCTTAGGCCTCTCAAGGTCGCGGCGTCGGCAGCTCAGTCATCTCCCTGGTCGTTATCCCGCCGGCTCAACCCAGCCGGACACGACGCTGAGCCTGACTCACCTCTGATCCGGGTGTCTTCCCCACTCGCCACAAGCCGCCCGGTGACCTCAGCCTCCCCGTCCACAGCCGCAGTACGTGTGTCTGTCCTGTACTCGCGTTTATTATACCTTTATTGTACATCTTTATGAGAGAAGTGACACCTAAAGACTCTTTTACCTTCAATCGAGGTTGTTTCCCTGTGAGTTTCCTAGTTTGGGCGTCGAGACGAGTCGTATCTGAAACTTATAACGGGTCAATATGGTACTCAGCTTGTTTTGCTCAAAGCATCAAAAGAAAAAGAAAATATTTGTAAAAGTCCACAACAACAATCACCAGACTTGTTGTGAGCAGTTTCTTGTAGGAACTATTTTCTCTCTGGCCAACGAC